>NW_024580671.1:0-25202 GCF_017639235.1 Corvus kubaryi
AAACGCCCTTCTGCAAGCTCCCAGGGGCTGAAAATACTGCCACCCGAACCTGAGGTATGACCCTTCCCCTAAGCCTAACCCTACTCCTAGGCACAGTCATAGAAACTGCATTGGGCTGAGGGGAGTTCAAGTCAGGAAAACATGAAGGCTGCAAGGTTGGGCCAGTGCCGCGCTCGCCTTGGCATGCCTCTCGCATTGTCATTGTCCCTGGAGCTCTGGGCTTTGTGGTTTTCTGAACCCTAACCCTAGGCGTAACCCTAACCCTAACCCTAGCCCCAAGCGCAGCCTAAGGAACAGCAGTGGGCTGAGGCCAGCTCCAGTCAGGTAAACAGGGAAGCTGCAAGGTTGTTCCAGTGCCGCGCTCCCCGTGGCATGCCTCTCGCATTGTCAGTGTCCCTGGAGCTCTGGGCTTTGTGGTTTTCTGAACCCTAACCCTAGGCATAACCCTAACCCTAACCCTAGCCCCAGGCGCAGCCTAAGGAACAGCAGTGGGCTGACACCCGCTCCAGTCAGGAAAACAGGGAAGCTGCAAGGTTGTTCCAGTTCTGCGCTCCCCTTGGCATGCCTTTCGCATTGTCAGTGTCCCTGGAGCTCTGGGCTTTGTGGTTTTCTGAATCCTAACCCTAGGCCTAACCCTTACCTTAAGCTTAACCCTACTCCTTGACGTAGCCTAATATACTGCGTTCGGCTGAGGTGAGTTCCAGTCAGGAAACATTAAGTCATCAAGGTTGGGGCAGTGCCACGCTTACCTTGGCATGCCTTTCGCGTTATCAGTGTCCCTGGGGCTCTGGGTTTTGCGGTTTTCTCAACCTTAAACCTAGGCATATGCCCAACCCTAACCCTAATCCTAGGCAGAGCTGGTAACCTTGCATTGAGGTAGCTCATTGTGAGGTGTCTGCCTCTTTCCTTTGGTAATTCACTGTGCCTGTCCCCACGTGCTGTGAATGGAAGTCACTGGTACTGGATATGCCCTGCTGTGATCCAGGTAGAAACGTGGATGGGCACCCAAAATCTTTCTCCGATCCCAGAGGAATCCTGAACGAGACGATGTGCGGTCAGCAGTATAACAAACTTCACCGCAGGGAGTGGTGGCGGTCCACTTTTTTGTATTATAATCTCTCTATTGTTTTAACATTAAGGAAAGAAATCTAAGGTTAAATGTTTTAGCTGCTTTTCTGTCCATGTGCAATGTTGTCCATATCAGCCTAAAGTGTGTCCTAGTTACTAGCATAAAACTGAGATCACTTTTGTGTTTTCCAGTTGGCTGCAGGGCTCCTACCTGTCTGGCTTCCTGGTGGCTCAGATTAAAAGAAGAGATGAAAATTTCTTTACACAGAGGTATTAAAAAATGCCCTAGGGTATCTTACCGTGTCCTGCAGCCGTACGGAGGAGGAGAGAAGATCCCGCAGGCAGGAATTGTGCAGCAAGATGGATTTACATAATTATTTTACAAACTCTTTTATAGATTTTTTTCTTCATAGTCTAATTGGACAATGGATCAGTCACCCCTTGGGGTGACTGGCTAGAATCCTAAAATATCCATTGTCAAAATATTTTTCTACTATACTATAAACAAGACTTCTCAAGGTTGCAGGTGTTTGGTTGTTTACAGAATTCTGCTACCTCTTCTGTGAGAGAGAAAAGTCTCTCACGGACTTAGAAAATAGCAAGAAAATCCTTGCTAGCAGCATTTTTCTATCCACACAGAGGTATAAAAAATTTGCCTTATAACAGTGTTCATGAAACTAAACACTGGTATGTATGTAAGGGGTAAGTAGCACATTGAACTGATGCCTTGAGAGGCCACCTAAAAAAAGAGACTAGACAAGAATAAGGGAATAAAGGTAGGTATTTATTTTAAAGGCATTCAAAGGTACACCCTGGGGAGCCAGAGGCTACTGCCAAGATGGACCCCAAGATGGATGACAGGTCACAAGTGTTGGGGTGACTCAGCCCACTGCAGGGCTGGGGCTCTGTGATGCCAATCAATCCCATCCCCTCCCCTGGATCGAGTTCCCTGAAGAGTCAGACTCAGGGGGTGGCTCAGAAGCCTCAGCTGCACCTCCTGGGCGGAGCCCGGGTCCAAGCTGCCTCCCCCGGTGCGGGAAAAGTCTCGGTTACTGGGTCGTTCATTGGTTCTGTTGTAACTCCTGCCTCTTGGTTTACCCCAGTGGTTCTTGTTAAATTGTATCCTCCCCCTGGCTTGTAACTCATTGGTTGTTTTCCCCTCTCACCGGGGTTTTCAAATTCCCTATAAAACTGAGGACGAGGCTCCGAGGAGGGATCCCATCGATTCCCATCAATCCAATCCCATCCCAGCAATCCAACCTCATCGTGATCCCATCGCATTAAACCTGTTGGAAGCCAGACCTGAACAGCCTCTCTCTTCCTTTGTCTCCGAGCTAATGTGAGCCGATCCCGTCGGCTCCTGCCGTGTTTCCTCTGCCGAGAAGCCAGCTAGCTAGCCCAGCAAGTAGCTCTTTTCCTGATCCTGAAGTCGCTTCTGCGACGGGCAGAAGTAACGCAGCTGGACTGTCTCTGACCTGGGGCACGCCAGAGCTTGTGCCTCGAGCACCAAACGCTGCGTTACATGAGTTCTTCACACCTTTATAAATTTGGTTCATTTGCATAGCAGGGTTAATTCTCCAGTTAAAGCTTCAGTTAATGATGTAGTTTTCCTTTAGAGGCTTTTGGTTGATACTTTTTGGGCCTAGGATGGTCTGAGTATCCTTGGAGAGCAGGCCTGGAGTGGCTTTGTTCTGCCTACCTGGCATGGGAGAGCAGAAGTTAACACGCTACAAGAAACTTCAGAGTTACACACTAGGCAGTAGGATTTGAAAAATATGAAAGTTAAAACCTAAGGCATCACTTCTCTGCACCTTTCTGTGTCCCTCTGCAAAGTGAAGTAGGCAGCTAGAGGCACTTGCCACTTTCCTATCAGTCCACATATGATTTGGTGAACTGCATTGTCCTTCAGATATGCCTCAACAAGACGGACCAGATACCCTCCAGCAGGCCTCCAAAGGCATCTTGCTCTCTTTGCTGATTGAATATGGAACTTAAACCCGTTTGCTTAAAATGGTTTGGATTATATGCCTCATTTCACTCTTGGGATGTAATTGTGCCTGCCAAGATTGACTTGAACCAAAGGGAACTGCAAGTACTGTCAAGGAGGAAGTGAAACAATGGCAAGGAGATAAGGCATCTTTGGGTATAATGTCAAAAAGTTAAACAATGGTCAAGCAATTCACTGGGGGAATGTTAATTCTAGGTGTCAAGCAGGGTTGCATAGGCTACTTGGTAAGGCTAAGGATCAAACTTAAACATTTATCAGTTCAGTTTGGAAAGTTTGAAGTAAAGTGAGATAAAGGTAGGGCTTGGGAGGCAGCAGCTTCATGCAGTACAGGTGAATCAAAACACAACAGTGTGTCCAGAACTGTGCTGCCCTAAGGGGAGCAAGAAACAACAAACTGAATGGGAGTACTAAGCTTGCACATATTTTTGTTCCTGCTTACCGTGGCCTGAGGCAGAATTATCAATGAGTTTCTCTGTAAGAAACTGAGTTGTTTAAATCAGCCTGTGGTCACATCTATAGGCAGCGTTCTCTGAAATGGGCAAAGGGCCTGTGATGTGGGGAGATTAAACAGATTCCCAGGTCACTGGTGGAAGCAGAGGTTTGATTAGCTGGTAGGATTTCTGTTAAGAGAGTGTGGCTGTCCCATCTGGCTTGTGAGCAGGGCGGAGGACTGTGTAGGTCCCAACAAGTCACTCGTGCATGTGGAGACCAGGGAGGAAGGCATGTGAGTCTGGGGAGTTTTTGGTGTAGCAGAGGAGTGGCTCCAATTCCCATATTTTCTCCATGTGCTAGTCTGCTGCTGGTCTGGGACAGCAGAAGGAAAATTTCTGATGTGTGGCAAACACAGCTGTCCCTGTCACATCAGTCAGGCAGAAAAAAGGGGAAGATTTCATCAGAGGTTGTTATATATTCACCCAGAGATCCAGTCTAAAGTGCTGGTTGCCACAGTTAAAGGAAGTGAAGGAAGCTCATCCTGTCATGTCTCAAGAATGTGCACAGAAGGAAGGGAAAGGCAGAGTTCACCCTGAGGCCCGGATACCCAGTGACACACTTAGTCCTATAGAGTGGAGGACTCTGCTTTCAGGGTTGAGAAATGTGAGTGTATCTCTGATGGCAGTATACATTGGGAAGAGATTATTGCATACAGTACAGTTTATTGTTCCTCTTAATTGATCAGAAAAGAAAAAATTAAGAATTTCTATTAAGTCAGCTCTGTTAAAAGGGATTTTATTCAAGATTGCAAACAGAGGAAGTAAGAACCTAGGAAATGTCAGAACAATCACTTCCTCTGAAGCTGTAATCAATCTGTTGCATGTATGTGTTATGATACAAATCTTTAGTTACACAGCAGTGTGATCTTTGTCTACAGGATTCAGTGCATAGCATAATCAGAACAATGTATAAGAGTTGTTAACAAAAAAACCCAAAAACTTCTATAAAAAGAGATAAGTTTAAAAATGCATTCCAGCAGAGCTAGTTGGTTTCTACCCAAAGAATCAGTACTAGTCTCCAAATAAAAGTATCTTCATCCATCAAGGAACCCTTGGGATTAAAAAGCCCACCTAGCTAAACAGAAAAATAAAATATAACTATGTCCACGGAGTCTTGTTGCTGAAATATGTATCACTTTGCTAAATAAAGCTGACACTCTGTGATATTGGAGGAGTGATAAAGAGCCCGAAGTGTATTCTTCCAGTGGAAAAAGCTATATATAAAGGAAAAGGAAACAGAAGGACTTTTAGTTCATTTGGCCCTATTCACAGTTTATGTGACAAATAACTACAAGCTCAGATGTTCCAGAACTGCTCTTTAAGTCAGCTTTAATATTTGTCGTATTTGATAAGGTTGCCTTGAAAGTGCCATAGACCAGAGTTTTTTAACATTTGTCCAAGGGAGTATTTATTTGTGGCTTCATTGGTCGCATCTTATGGCCACTATTGCCAATTGCTGAGGTAGTCTACAAGAAGTATAAATACTGTCCAAATACTGTTTCTCCTTGTAAACAATTTCAAATGAAAGGGGTCAAGGCTGACATCAGCAGGTGCTGAGAGCTGAGGAGAGAGGCAGAGTGCAGTTCAAGAGGCACCCTGTCTATTAAAGTGGGAGTCTCACCATCAAAGTTCATAATACTTTTTCACTAGGTCTGTATAGCTAGATCCAAGACAAGTTTCTACTCCTGTGGTCACCTTCTGTACTAGGTTAAAAGTTAGGCAGGCATGCTTTCATATTTCTCCTTCTTCTCGTTTCCCTCTTCTCCTCAATTTCCCCTACACAACCTTCTCCCCGCAGCGAGGAAGCCAGGACTGGGCAGCAGATGCAGAACAGCAGTGGCATGGCCAGGGACAGCTGTGCACCAGGGTGGCCCTCACTAACAGAGACAGCACGACCCCTGCAGCAGCAATTCATCCACAGGAACTGTCCTCCCTGCAAAAGTGAAAGGGAGAGTTTCTCAAGGGAAAAAACAAACCCTGTTTTCCTCCAGGAAAATAGAGATGACAGACAAGGTAGATCCCTGTAGCTAGTCTGAAAAGATGTTGCCAAGAAAAGCAAAAACACACAGGCAAATACCTCTCTCAGCAAGGTGAAAGGCTCTAATTTGCGAACAGATTTAATTTTCATAGTTCTTTCTCCATGACATAATTTTTTTTGGCCTTGTGTGCCTTCCCCAATGATCTTTTTTCCTCAAGCATGACCTTTTCAGGAGATGGAAATCACATTTTCCAACCATCTTCTTTCCATCCATAGCTATAACTACTTCTGGCTGAGGCTCTGGGGTGTTTTATCAGGTGGAGACTTATGAAGTTGCTGTGCAGCTCAAGTAGAGCTCAGCTCTGCTAGAGGGCTCCAAAAAGACCCAGTAACCAGTGATCTCTCCAACTGACAGACTGGAGAGTGAGAAATGGTGAGAGTAGCAGGCAGCCTGGTGGATTGGGACCCCTGGTCTCACATGCTGCTGTGCTGAGCAATAATCCTCCTCGATCCTGGGCCTCACTGTGCTCCCCTCTTCCATGGGGCATGCTGGTCTCACATCTTGTATTACGTGTAACCCTGAAAGTGACTGCGTCCTTTACTCAAGATCCCCCTTCCCACTGACAAAATGAAAAGGGGAAAATTATTTTTGATGCCCAGACTTACTTTTAGCAGCTTATTAGCAACTCCACATCAACTATATCACAAAACTAACACCAGACAGACCTAGCTGCAGCCAAAACAGACAGAAAGAAATCATTTCCCCAGGCCTCCCATTTGCAGCCATACTTGAACTTTTAGAGTTAGGAGAATAACAAAGCCTATGAATCCGGTTAAGAAGTACTGCAAAGGCGTTTCCAAGAGAAGGTTTGGGCACCAAAGGTGTACTTCCCTGAGAAGTCTGATCACTCCTTGGGGTAGATCTACCATCAGGGTTAACAGGGATGCAAAGCCAAGGCATCCAGTTGTGGTGGGGCTGTAAAGGGCCTGCAGAGGCAAGGTTTGAGGAATGAAAATAATTTTCCACTGCCCAGTTGTTCACCTTACCCAGAGCTGGAGGTCCTTCAGAAATGCTCAATCTACCCCTAGGTTTAGAGTTGAGGCAACAGAGAGAAAAAACATAGGGGTCCAGTTGAGGGCAGTGGTCCAAAGACTGTTAAGGGAGACCTAAGGCTGCAAGAGGTATTCCCTCACAAGAAGTTTTTCATCCAGGTCACAGCTGTCCTTTGTTGTCTCATTTTCCTAGGACTTTCTCTTGTAGGATATCATGTTTATTTCCATTAAAACACTTGCTGAGAACTATGAAGAGCAGATGTGTCATGATGTTTTGTTATGTGCAAACTGAAAACAAAATTGCAAAACAATCCTATAGAAAATGCTCTCCAACTGGAAAATCAAAGTTGAAAAGTAAGGTCCTGTAATGTTATGGAATACAAACTATGTGTTAAAGGGGCCTTTTGAATTTGGAATTAAGTATGTAAGAGGTAAGGAAACGTAAGACTCATAGCAGAGGAGCTAGTGTATGGGGCTGAGTGAAAGACCTCCTGATGGCTTCTAAGACAGGAATAGAAGGAATACAAGGTTCCAATTGCAATCTTGAGCATGGTAAGTCATTTAAAAGTAAGCAGTGACTTTATGGGAGCCACCTATGAATACACATGCTGGTGGTAATTCAGGAAAATCCCCACAATACGAAACTGAAGGAAGCAAGCATAGTCTAAAAGAACCCATCCTAGCTCAAAGTGAACTGCAGACATAAATAACAGGACTGGTAATTTCTTACTCCTACTGTGAAAACCCCACATCTAAGAACTGAAAAGAAACTTGCCCAGAATTCAGAATTTCCTAGAGTTTTAGAACTTAAAGTTTCAAATTCTCTGAAATCCAGATTTTGTGTTCTGGACCCAGTTAGGCCGGTTGGTTTTGTCTTCAGATTCATAATGCCTGATGAATGCACTGAAGAATAACCTTCTTCCTCTAATAAATTTTTCTGGGGACAGTAACCCTGGAATATATCTCTTGATATCAGTTACTTCTTCTTTTACACTCTTAAAATTAGCTAAAGCCTCACAGGGGCTTCATAAGCATGACAGTGTTTTCATAATGTAGCTGAGGCAGAAACCATGTGCATCACACTGCTGTAACAGTGCTATTCACAGTCTGTTAATCTAGCCCAAACTGAATTGCTCTCTATTGTTGTACTGTAGCAATGAAGAGATGATGGTGTTTTTCTATCATTTCTATTAGGATCTCTTCTGTGTGCAGCTGCTGCAAGTTGCAGCCCCCTTTTCAGCCCTGAGTATCATTTGCCTTCTCTGCCTTATATATTAAGAGGGGACAGAAATTCAAAGGGGGGATGATCACCAGCTCACGTGGCAGCCCATGTGTACAAAGAGATGGCAACCTGGGTACAGAGCAGCATCCTAACCAGCTTCCCCAGCAACAAGAGGTCATAGACAAAAGACTTTGATCATGTGATGAAGCTGATTAGGGCGTCACACAGACAACAAACAAGAAAAATTTCCCGGGGAGGGAAAACAATATTTATTAGTCTGTTAGGGTGATGAGAAAGAACTAGATTTTATCAAGTAGTGTTTGAGAAAGGAAAATGTCTGTGTATGTGTATTGAGCTGAGTGTTCTAGAGCATAAATCAGGAGCAGAGGGACAAGGGCAGAGAAAGGCTCTAGAACTTCCTTGAGAAATGGTGAAGCTGGGACAGGGACGCTGGCACAGGACTATCCAAGTGTTGATTAAAAATGTACTGTTTTGCAAAACAGCAGTCCTGATCTTCTAGTGGTGAACTCATTTAGCTTTATACCTCTCAAATGTGTCTTGTGTCTTTCCAAAGTTATCTACAAGGCTATAGAAATTTCATGTCCACTCAATGTTTTAACTGTACTACAACAGATAGACCTCGATCATATAAATATTTTTTTTCTTGCTTAGTTCTTAGGCAATACAAAAATGTGTTTCCTTCAGAAAGGCAGAGGCATCATCTGATCTTGTTCACTGTGGATGCTGTGTTACACGTAAATCTCCAGCCCCGGGTTGTGGCAAAACAAAGACTGCAGTTTTTCATTTCAGCCTGCCTGCAGATCTGGTTAGTTGTCCTTATACAGCTGACCGCAAGCATGAAGTACTGCTCTCCAGGTCTAGTCTGTACCTAGATAAAAAGAGGCCTGTCTCTCCAGCACTTACTTAGCACTTGGCTTTCAGCTGCCCCAAAGAAACCTCTAGTGTAATAAATAGTTTAAAATCTGTTCTTTGCCTCAGAAAAAAACAAATTAACAATAATCAAAAATGCTCCTCATGCAGGCTCACTAATTTTCCTATCCAGTGAAGAACTTCTTTTCTGGGCCAAATGGATTAAATGCTCTCTGGTCTTTTTCTCCTGTTGGTCTAAGTGACCTAGCATCTTCCTTTACATATAGCAATGGATTGATGCATATCTAGGTTTAACAGGAGTGGGTTAGCTTTAATTACAAAAATAAACAGTAGACTTGTTTATCAGCACTAACGACTGAAAGCCATTCACTGTTCTTCATGGTATTTAGCCTCTACCATGTCAAGCACTAATGATTCTGAAAAGGACAAACAATTTTCCTTTGCACAGTAGGCACTCTGAGCTCCTCTATCTGGTCTCCTCTGCAATTAACATTGAAATAATGGCGTGTAACATGTTTGACACAGAGGGAAGTCATGCAGTAGATTTTCAGAAAGACATTTCTGGTGTGGAGATGAATTATTTATGTATATTAACTGTAGATCTGGCTAATAATTTTGTCATTAAACACTATCTCACCCACTCCTTCTGTCCTATGCCAAAATGGCAAACCCCCTGAAATTAAATTGCTATTTTTAAATTCTAGAGCACGATTTTATTTGTACTTTCACATGTATTTTAATGTAGTGAATTAAAATCTCTGAAATAGTCTGCACAGTTTGATCAAAATGTGTATTTAACACACAATCTGTCTCATTAATGGCAGATACTGAACTTTAACATCAAGAGGTATACATATACATGGATTCTACCCACAAAAAGCCTGGAAATCATCTTCAAACTTGGAGCCTATTTGCACACATTCAATACTGTGTTAATAAGTCATAACATCTACCCTTTGTGTTCCTGGAGTATACTTCCAATATGTTTGGATGCTGAGTGGATAGGAAGATGCACTCAGAACAGATAAGCAAGCATGAGCAAGTTAAGAAAATTCAACTATTTTTGAATATAGTGATTAATTCTCCATCAGTTCTAATGTTATAACACTATATCTGAGGTCATAAAATTGTTACAAATTGCTGCAATTAAGAATTTCCATTTTCTAGATTGAAATTCCAGTCCTTAAATTCCTTATAAATCTATGCAATACACAGCTTTTCTTAACCATATCTTGTCAATCAGTCTCCACACCCAGTGATTCTGGTTTCAGCTCTTATATCTCTGATAGTGCATTATTTTTCATCTTACACACACACACACAAATGACTTTATGGGACTGGAATATCAAATAATAAATTGTGAAATCCTAAGTGTAATTTCTTTGCATTTTCATTCGGTTTTGTGGTAGTCCAAACTAGGGCTTTATCTCCACACTCCTGTGCTTGTTCGATATCTGGCATGCACAGCTGCTCGTGTGTTTTCTCGTGTATGTGCTTTCATTATTGTGACCCATTTAAGATGTGTGGTGAGGGAAAAGTGAGCGGCATGTTTTTTGCATATGCATTTGAACTACCTGGCTCCCTCTGTGTGTGTATGTGAGTGCATGCATGGCTGTGTGTGATGGCTGAGAGCAGAGATCACACATGCAACCATGTAATTTGATGTTATGAATTAATATCTACTTCCAGCCTCACTGTTTTTCGGACAAGGGGTTTGGGTATGTTATGTTTAGAATGGGCTTGCCTGGCATTCATTTCCTGCAGCTAATTCCCTTCAGTGTCTCATTTAAATGTATCCCATTTGCTGTGAATTTGAAGCTGAAGGTCTCTCTTACTATAATAATAACAACGTGCAGCACAGCCCCACAACATGCCCCCATGATGCCAGTATTACCTGAATTTTACACAACTATCTGCCTTAAATTTTACCAGCTCTTTCCCTGACTGAAATGTATTCAATGGTATATTCCTTGTACACTGCTTTTTTCATAGTAATTGAAGATGTGTTCCACAGTACAGTTTTAAATGCAATATGCCAAACAACTGTTGTTTCCTATTAATCATCTTAGCTGAAATAATAGAAGTACTTTAAAGTTTGAATGCCAACTGTTCTTTTAAAAGCTAAACACCCTCTGTGCCTGTCTGTTCCCTTTAGTGAAGAAAAGAAAAGGAAAGTATTGTGATGATTAGATACATTGGGGCATCTCACAGAAATGCTACTGTTTTGCAGAACATAATGAGACATATTATTTTCCAGGAATTTCAAGGAAATTAAAGGAAACATAAGTCACCCAGGTGTGCTACGACTCTGAAAATGAAGCAAAATGCTTGATGGCAGCTGAGGCAGAACTGCTTATTTACAGTAAAAGTTTTTCTGATTCCTTTTATTTTTATCTGTGCTCCTCCTACTTATTTAAGAAAGGAGAAAAAAGTGGAATTTTTGTTTTCCAAAATTTTAGGTTCTTATTATGACTCATGTTAATGACAACTGTGGGATTATACACTCTTTGGGGCAAAGCCACTTGAATTCAAAGAGTTTAAGTCTGTGGATCCCACTATTGTCATGGGATCTTTCAGAAATATGAAAGGCCAAGTGAGAGATCTCATTGATTCAAAGAACAGAGAACTTCTTGCTTTGGACATGAAAATGGAAAGCTAATATCTCTGAGGAAAATAGCTACAATTAACTGCATACTAATATTTTGTCCAAGATTAGTATTTCTGGAGGAAAAAAGTGCAGAGCCTTTTGGAGTCTCTGAATTTCTGATGGTAGCTCTTTCATGCCCCAGCAGCTGGTTGCCTTTTTTAGACATGTCATGGATGCTAGAGATTCAGCTTAATCCCAGTTTGAGGTTTTCTTCCCACTCAGAGGCTGAATAGGTATTGTGCTTCCTACCTTACTAAATGCTTGCTGAGATTATCCTCTGTCACTTGCTGCTTATTATCACTGTATCCCCAAAGAACCATCCTCTCTGATGCGGTGCTTTTAGAAGTGTTATTTCATCATTGAAAAGATGGATTCCAAATGAAAAGGCACTCTCTACAGAAATAACATTTCATCTCAGGAAGATAAAAGGAGCTGCCTGTGGCTAGGTCTGGATTGTGCTACTTTTCTTGCACTTCCCTATTGATTTTTGAGCTTCAGGCCTTCCCTTCACTTAAAATGGGGGATAATGTGAATTCAGAGAGGCTGCAACCATAGAAAGAACTGAGGCAGTCTGAGATGGAGATAAAGACTTATTCTTGGGGTACAAGATGATGTCTAGATAGAATCAGTGGCCAGGGAGAAAGGAGAAAGCAGGATGGAGACCAAAACAGAAGAAAGGAATGTGAGGTCAAGCCTTGAAGGACTTGCTCAAGTTGTGGTCATATATGGCAAACCTGTATGTCCTATCCCACATGAGCAATCTGTCTTCTTGGCACTTTACAGTAACAACAAAGTTACTCTTGGATTCCAAAAAAACTGGTTTGGTTTCTGTTCAGTCAGAAAAAAATATCATCCTGCAGTCAGACTTATCAGGCACACACTGTTCATAGGGTTAACGAGTGCTTTGGCCTTGCAGCAGCTTTGAGTCAACATGCAAAGCAAGGGAACTTCTATGAAGAAGGACATAGAAGCTCACAAGCTTGGTAACTGGAGCAAGGTTACAAATGCTCAGCTGTTAGGCACCCCTTCGTTCACCTCTGCCCTGAGCTGTGAATGCCCTAAACTGCAGTGAGGCCACCTCCCACAGCAGTGCAGTTGTACTGCCCTAGCCTAGGCTGCCAGAAGGAACAGGGTAGGTCATCCTACTTTGTTCTACTTGTGGTCCTCTTAGTCCCTGGGGGAAAAACAAAAATCTGCTACTGAGAAGTGATTTCTCTGCAACACCATAAATAGCAAAGAGCACTTGAGACCTACTGGCAATATCTTGCTTTCCTCAAGATACAGCAGCTCCCCCAGCCTTCTTCACTCCCACCATCTTCCAAATGAAATTCACATCTGGCAGAGTTAGGGTGACTTAGTCGTGTCTTTGGTGGGTTTATGAGGATTAGTTTGTGTCAAAAACATGCTGGAATGTATTTTTTACTGAAAAAAATGTTGACAATAAAGAAGCCAATGCTTTCTGCCAGCTAGGTCTCCTGATCTGCCTGGCTTCTACTGCTCAAGGCTCCTTGATATGCCCAACTTCTGAGGCTGACACATTCCTGATCTCTGAATTGATGGCTCCCCAGCCACTTGGCTCACACCTCTGTTGATTTCACAGCAGCTGGCAGTATGGATGATTGAGATTTTGTAGAGATTTACTTCCATTTTTCCCAAACCATTTTTTGATAATTCCTTTTGTCTAAAATTTGGCATTTTTTAATGACAAAAGGATTTCCCATTATACCATCTACATGCAAGATTCTTCTTTCAGAATGGGGCATTTCTGACAAAGGGAAGAATGTGCTTCCATTGTGGTGCATGAGGCATTGGGGACCTCTGCACTGGGTCTCTCAGGCCTCTTAGTTGCTATGTGAAATTGTGGAGCTGAAGCAAGGATGCTCAATGTCTGAGTTTTGACAGGTCTACTGTTACAGTCAAATATAGCTTTTACAGAGAAATAAATGATACCCCTTTATTCAACACATGTGTGACCTATCAGTTTTCTCACTGCAGGTTAGCACAAAGGAGCTGTAACACAGGCCTGAAGAAATCCATTATACCAGGGCCTGTGCCAGCTCCAAGAAGAAGATATTTTGGGAAAAACATGAAGCAGCATAAAGGCTTGAGGTATGTTAGTCTGACACCGAGAAGCTGGTGTTTCTGGACATCTCCTTTTGCTTCACAGGAATTGTTACTAAAATGGTACAAATTAGAGACACCTCGGAGATACTTCAATCACTATCCTAGATCCCCTGAACTGGGGAACTGCAAGATTTTTATCCCATTTGATGATCTAAATCAGCATTAAAAATATTTAAGACAGACTTCATGAACTGAGAAACAAAACTAAGTGTTAATTAAAGAATGGGATAATTTAAAGCATCACATCTGTCTTACACACGCAGTTGTTCGAAAACATTGTTATCACTTTTGAAAATCTTCATTATAAAGCAGTTCTAGCCTGTTTTGGGTCCTGACTGCATTTCATGCCATAAAATATGAGATGAAGTGAGTCCTTACACAAAGAGTTTGGAATAGAAGTTTAAAATGCTGCAACAGATAAAGACAGGCAGGAGGATTAATGGGGTATCTTACTGATTTTGATCAGTAGCGCACAGAGATCTTATCTCACACACCTACTAAACAGCTCAGAAAAGAAAGGAAAGACAGAAGATTTGAAAGCCTAACTTGGAAGGGTAGCAGAGGAAAGGCATGTTTACTAACTGAGGAGGACAGCACTTGCGTCACAACCTTTATTCAATATTTTACTTTTTCTCATTGTTCCATGTGTGGCTGTAAGCCTTATGCTCTGGTGACCACTCAAACCCTGTTCTGAATTCTTAAAACAGTTCCTGACATAGTTTTGGCTCATACCAATTCCTCTGGCAATTCCTGAGCACAGGAGTCAAGCTAGGCCAGGAACTAGTCGCAGCAGAAACTGTGGAGAAGTCCATGCTCTTTTGGAAGCTGAGAATGGACAGATGCACTCCATGCAGTTGGTCTTGGGAGCAATGAGTGGTCCTGGGAGCACTAAATAGCTGTAGCCTGTAGTCACAACACAGCTCACACTGGCTCCAGCTACACTTGGAAATGGACCAGTGCTCTGTATTAGATCTCAAGGTGCCAAGCAAAGGACTCCTGTTACAGCTCACTGCCTGTGAAATGTTGATTTGTGGGACAGACCTTGTATCACATTGATAGTCTATGGCTGAAAAAGGGACAGAATTCAACTCTCCAGCCTCTTCAGTGTAAGTTCTCACTTTCTTTCTCTTTCTTTCCCTTATTATTGACTGGTGAGGAGATGCAAAAATTATCTCAGCTGGAAGAGATGTAGGTGTTTTTCTGTTCTCACTGGATCATTTAATTGATGATTCTCACATACAAAATACATGAATGTGCTTGGGAGCAGAGACCTTCTCATCTTACCCTTTTCTAATTGTCACCAGTTCTTTTTTCACTTACTTCAATGCCTTAATCAATTGACTGTAGAGTCAGTCCCTACTTGCTTGTTCTCTTGCCCATACAATTCTTACATTTTTTCTTGTATGTTGGCTTATTTCAACAGAGGCTTCAGGAAATGAATTGCAGAGCAGCTCTCTTTTGAACTGGGGTGAATTGCTCAGGGGTTAGAATATTTCCTGCAAGATAAGATTTGTGAATTCAAAGGGCCTTTGAAGTGCTACAACCACTTCATAGGTGTTGCTTTCTCCAAAAGCATGGGCATTCCCATAATCACCAGATACTAGCTGTGAGAAGAGCTTTCCTACTGGGACATACACCATACACCAGGGTAGTGAGGCTGAGTTTATGTGTGATACAGGCTTTAGGCTTTTTAGGCACATAGTATTTTTTATCATAGGACTACAGAAAAAATTAGGTCAGAAAGAAATCATCTAGTCCATCTCCCCATTTAGGGCAGGGCCAACTTGCTAAGTTAGGTCAGTTTGCTCAGGGCCTTGTACAGGTGAGCACTTCGGATCTCAAAGAAAGGAGAACCCACTGTTCTCAGGGCCCCTCTTTCAGTGCTCCACTACCCTTATTGAAATGTCCTTTTCTGAAGTGTGTGACCACTCACTGCATTTTGTCCTTAAATTGTGCACCTCAGAGAGCTGCCCTCTATGATCCCTTTCAGGCAGTGGAGGACAGTCCTCTTTATGCCTTTTTTCTCCAGCTAAATAAATCCAGTTCCTTTAGCTTCTCCTTTCTACACTTTAGAGCCATTATTCTCTCTTTGGCCCTCCAGAGAACTCTCTCTAGTTTGCCTTGCATGGAAGGGTCCCAAACCATACAGAATATTCCAGATACAAGCTCATAAGTGATAAGTAAAAGGAAATAAACACTGCCTATGACTTCTTGCTTCTCTTGCTGCAATAATAATCCACTCATTCATGTTCAACTTGTCCACTGTGATCCACCAGAATATTTTCTGCAGAGCTGCTATCTAACCACACAGGTCCCAGCCTCTGTTGCTGCCAGAGGTTATTCCATCTCAGGTGCAGGACTTTGTGCTTCCCTTTATTCAGCATCATGGCCTTCTGCCTAGTTCATACCTCCTGACTTTGGTTCCTTTTGAAAGATGACCCTGTACTCCAGTTTGGTGTCATCCATGAGGGTGCTAAGGGTGCCTTTCTTCACATCACTCAGGTTGCTGTTAGATATAATGCCCCAGAACTGAATCACAGAACACACTCATAATTGGCCACCAGCTGTGCTTTGCACCACTGAGTACAAGCCTTCAAGCCCAACAGTCCAGAAGTTCTTCCCAGTTCATGTCCATCCATCTCCTCACATCTCCTCAGCTCTGAGGACACAGTGAAAGAATATGTCAATAGCCTTATGGAAATTGAGTTAAATTTACTGTTCTTCCCTTATCAGGTCTTATTCATCACAGATGGCAATCAGGCTGAACAAACACAATTTTCCTTTGGTAATTCTGTGCAGATTGTTTCCAATCGTTTATTACCCTTCATGCACCAGGGAAAGGCTTCTACAAGCTGTTACTTATCATGTCCTATACTCCACCTTCTGCAAAAAAAAAAAAAAAAGAATCCTTGGAAACAACAGCAACTTCTTTCCAGCATCTGAGGCAGTGATTTTATTGTGTTAAAACATTAACATAATTAAATTTCCACATGTGCAGTGAGGAGAATAACAGTGATGGGTAATTCTTTGCAATCTTGATGGTTGTGTGTAATGTACAGCATGAAAGGGTTAACAAGCAGGCTTTGTGCTGTTTCTCATTGGGGCGAGTTCATCATTCAGCTTTCAGGCTTAAAGTCTATCTCATATCATATGTATACTGCCACATATGTAATTTGTTGGGTAGGACTGGTTACATTGCGGACATGGCATAGAAATTCCTAACAATCTTTCCTGCCCGTAATAGCTTTCCAGAAGACAGAACACAGTGCTGCCCATGCACGTTAAATCTTTGGATGAACTAATATGAAATACTTCTGCTGTTCTAATTTCCTCTTGTGTGTATTTTTTCCTGGCTCAGACTCAGTGACCTAATTCTTTTCTTCATTCTGTTCAAGGCTTTTGATTTTTTCCAAGCTACTCACACTGGACTCTTCTCCATTGTGGAAATTGTGCCTTTATTTCTGTTTTGTATTATCACCCTGGCATAGTTGCACTGACTGCCCTGTTGCTTCTCTGTCTCCAGACCTGACAGTGAATACTAATAATTGTATCATGGCATCTCCCAAAAATGGTGACCAAGACATCCTAGTCAGAACACCTAAGGGAGTTCTTGCAAGGCCACAGGAAGATCTTGTAGAGTTTACATTGAAAATATCCCATTTAAAAAGTAGCACCTGAAAGAAAGTTGTTTGCTTTCCCAGTCTCCTGACTGGAGAGATGAAGCAGTGTCTCTCTGTTTACTTGCCTTTGGAAGCTACATGAAGATTTGTTCAAAACCCCTTTCACAAGGTGTGTATGGTCCTACATTTAACTAAACAAAATACACAAAAGGCTTCTTAGTTTTCATAATTGTGAAATCCTCAAGCTAGTATATGCACGTCTCCCAGCCTAGACTGAGGCATGCTTAGGCCAGTTCAAAGACATGTAGAGAGCAGACCCAGCAGTTCTCTGTCTTTGATTCTGATTCAAATGCCCTTTTTTCATTCCAGCACATACAGGAGGTTGACAAAAGGACACTCTTGCTTTTTTTATTTCACTCAGTTGCACTTCTAGACATCTATTTCTTTTTTGTGTTGTGTCTCTCAGTAGTTACTATGTTGCGGTTCCTTAGGGCTACCTTAATAAATATCTACTTTCAGACTCAGACTTTTTATTGTAAGGACATTCAGTGCATTTGTAAAATAAACTCCATGGAACCACTCAGAGGCTTAGTGTATTAACCATGACATAGATTGTTTTAAACAATCTTCCTGTCTTGACATGAATTGGTATGAGCAGTGTAATCACTGCTTATCTGGCGAGAGAGAGGATGATTCCAGTTAAGAAATAAAAACACCCAAAATTATGAACATGGGTTTGGTGCTTTAGCCGAAGAATTAAATGCATCTTTTCCATTGAAGCTGTATAAAATGAAGTTCTGTAACTTTAGTTGCAAGTTATGCATATGAGAAACTGTTTGCATAATATGTGTCTGTGCAGCTGATACAATTTCTTGAGCTGCAGAAGGCTGTATACTTGGACCCTGTGAAAGGCTGACTTCTCCAGTAAAGGCCAGATTTTCCATATTCCTGCAGATATAAAAGAGCAAATAAGCTGCCTGACACAAGTGCTTTACTACCTTTAATTCTCAAGCCTTCCTGTCAATCTAGCAGATATTGCATGGCTCTGCTTCTTCAGTCAGTCTTCCTCACACTCCTTGTCAGCACAATGTTAGGGTTTCCTTATGTGCTGGTGTACATTTATACACATTTTAATTTAAGAGGAGCAGAGACCCCCCTGGTTTGTCACCAAGACAGCACTGAGGAACTCCTGCATCACTTCAATTTTGGGAACTTTTTAGAAAGAGGGTGGCAGAGAAGTTCCTGTCTCCTAGGTATTTTCTTCAGAACACTGTACTATTCCTTTTGCTGCTGGTGTTACAAAATACTGTGGAAAAGGTATTTTTCATTAAAGGTAAAATCCAAGAACACATGCAACTTTCTGGTTTTGCTTTGCTTCTTTCTGAATGATGAAACCAGAATATGTATTAAAAGGCTTCTCACATTACTTGAAGAACAAAAGCAACTAAGTTGCTGGCTTGTAAAAAAAGGAAAAAGAAAGGCTTGAGATGAAAGAGAGTTATATTTACCTCACTCATAAAAACTCTTTTTTTTGGTTGAGTGGTTGGGGTTTTTTTCTTTTAGTTGAACTCTTGAAAAAGTGCAATTTCATTTCAAGACATTTTGGTTCATATCACAATGTTAATTTTATTAAGCAATTAGACCAGACAGGGCTTGAATTATTGTGCAATAATTTATGCTTAGGTGCATTCTCAGGCATGAGCCTGCAGGCTGAGTGTTATCAAGTCCCAGAGTGTTCCACACATAAATTATGCTGTAGTTAAAAAAAAAAAAACAAACCATAAAAAACCAAAAGAAAACCCAAACTAAGAAAAAAAATATGCTGCAAGGATCTGTGCTTTACAGAGGCCATCACCTGAGAGCTCAGACGGCCTCCATCCTTGGCTGCTGGAGTTGCAGGGGAGAGGTTCAGCACCTATTCCTGTGTAGTGTTTTGGGGAAGGTTCCCCCTCTTTCTGCTCCAGGGGTGGGAAGGCAGGCTGCTGCTCTCCTGTGTCAAGCCTTTCCCCTGCCCAGGACACTTCTCCAGGAGCTGTGGCACTCAAGATGCAGGGAGAATGAGGCCTAAAAAAGATTGAATCATGGGCTTGAATTTTGCTGACGGGTGAATGCTGGGATTGCTACAGCTGGGGTTCAAAAAGCACATAGTGAAACACAGGACAGCTGGTAGCAAGAACACTTGGCTGAGGGGATCCACTTACTGAATAAATTCCCCCAGTGGTTACCTGAATTTTTAACTAAAATTTGGTTAAACTTGCATCTCACTGTTAGACTAAGTCCCCTATCTAGTGAAGGCTACATAAACCTTCTTTGGAGAAAAACCTTTTCATGACAAGAATGTCACTCACAACATTGATTACTTTGTTTACCCACTCTGAAAAAAAATGGTCTGAAAACCACCTACAGCAAACAACTCAATCAAACAGAAACATAGAAAATATAAAAGCAACAATGAAAAAACAAATATTCCTCAGGAAACAAAGTTAAATCACCTCTTGGACAGTATTTTAATGCGAAGAGAAAAGGACAGAATGTTTCTAAAGGTGAAGAAAAGTTTTAACATCTCTTCTGATTAATTTTTTTACTTTTGAAGGGACTGAGATATTATTACCTGGGGAACAGTAAGCAATATATTAATAAAAACAGAGCCCTTGGATGTAAAGCAGAAAGAGGGAAGATGGAAAATGTTGAGTGTTGAAGGCTGTGATGATTTTTAGAATGCAGATGATATTTGCCATCAACTTGAGAAGTGAGCAAGCAACAAGAACATTTGTTCTGTGCATAAAACGTGCACAAAAATGTTCCCTTAATGGCCATGGAAACCCAGCAGCAAAGCCAGCTACATGGTAGCACTGAAATGAATGGAGAATAAGGTGTATAATTATTTCAAATAATTATTTTTGGGTTGGAGTTTTTGGGCTTTGGCTGTTTATTTTTTTTTGATGGAGAAGGATAAGGGGAGGACAACACAATGCCAAGGATTAGCCTCTACCCCATAATTTAAGTTAAAGATTCTATATTTGGAGCATGGGTAACACCCTTGAGCTAAAATCTCCAAAATCTCGGCTGAGTACCCTATGCAGAGTATTTTGGCTGTTGAACTCTTGAAACTCTTGAAACCTCAACAATTTGAACCCTAAAAATTTTTCCTGCTGAAAATTTAATCCAAGCCAACAAGTTCCCATAAAGAGAACAGTTTTGAAGAACAAGATTTCTAGTAAAGTTCAAGTTTTAAAAGTAATTCTTAGTGAACCTTCGACCTAGTTCAGACAGAGAGCAGACACAATAAACAGTATTGGCATTTTCTGGAAGAGCCAATGACTCTCATGCTACCAGACTACCAAAGACTGAGCAACTTAGGGCGAGAAGAAGAGAATTCCCCCTTCACTCACTTGGTCCTGCCCTCATTGTAACCGTGGCCAGTTCTCATGCAACATCACAGTCTGCTCATACAGCTTCCTGTGCCTCCTTAAACCTCACGAGGTGCTGAGTCCAACATGTAATAGGTGACTACACCGAAGAGCAAATACAGCCCTCACTACAAAGTTGTATCTTTGGCATGCACGTGCTGCTGACTTTGCATAGGCAATGGTTTCTTTCCCCCCTCCCCCCTTTTCAGATTGAAGTTTTTCAATCAGGCTCTCTTTAGAGCTCTCTGTGCATTTTGAAAATCCCTTCCCTGAAGTTCCCATTTGTCCACGTCCTATTTTATGTTCCTTTCCTCCTCTGTATGAATGTAATCCATTTTGTTTGCTGAGCTGCTTGAACGGAGCACTGTCTGCTGGCAACTTCAATGGTACTTCACTGTATCTTCAGTGCTGTGGCTAAGAATTTGGTCACCACAGAGCACAATTCAGAGCTGATGCCAGTCACTACTGACCATAAACTCCTTGATCTATTTGCCATTGCTGTAAATTGCAGTTTACAGCTCACTATTTCTTTTGTGAGAAAATAGAGCAGCAGTGAATACAGGAGAAGCAGATGGTCCTCTATAGTGCTCCTCATTGTTTCCTGTTACCATTCTACAAACCCAAATGCATGTTCTTATCAGCACAATTTCAGTAATGATTTTGGTTCCTAGGGAGTAGCACAGCATGGGAAATGGGGAACACTGTATTCCATTCCTGGCTCCACAGTGAACTCTGGATCAAACACAGGGAATTCCTAAAAATACCCCTTCCCACTTCTGAGAAGTGTTTTGAGATCTGCAGTTGAAAACTGCCACCAAAAGAACTAGGTGTTACTAATTAATACTTTTTACAAGTGGATATTTTCAAAGTTATTTCAATTTTGCCTGCCTTTCCCCTAAAATATACACAGAGGATGCAGAAAGGGAGTGAGAACAAAAGAGAAAGAAATCTGCTGTAGCACAAAGGTTGATCTGGAAATGTGCAAAAGCCACTGCCTTTCAGTGATCATTCTTAGTTTAGTTGTGCCAAATCCAATCCTGATGCAAACCCATTGCCTAGGGATGTTGTTAGGTGCTATGGCCACAGTATCTTTGCCAATCCTGAAGACTTTATTATTTATAACTATTTAATTTATTGCAATAGGCTGGAGAAGAATAATTAAAAGGAAACATTTTCTAGTGACCTATTCATAACAACTCTAAGCTGCAGAAGATGTGGGGCCTAAAACCTTAATGGCTCCTCCTTTAAATATGCATTGTTTCACAGTGGACTGTAATCTCTATTTCCTTGATTGATAGGGCTATAATGCCTGGGAAAGAGTGGAATGGATAAGCCAATCAGAAATAAGGACCCAAGAAAAGGTCAAAATGGTGGAGCACTTCACTATATTTCTTGAAAGATGTTGGGTATTAAATGTCATATGCAATCTTTGTCATGAAAATGAAGTAACAAGCTACTAGTGTGACCCTTTAGTTCGAATGATAGTCTTGTCACTTTTTCTAATGCTCTTTTGCCAGGATTTAAATTGAGGGAGAACACTGTCTATCTTGCAAGATATTTAAATAATACAATATATTCAGGAAACAGAAGGAAAATGAGGAAAACAAAAAAAAAATTCCTTGTTAGATACTTGCTTTTCAAACTTTGCCTCTTAAATGTATTTCATACTAGTATAAACCAGATACTAAGAGTTCAATACATAGTGGTTGCATTATTGTTTTGTTAAGATGCTTTTTACTTTGGCTTTTGACTGCCTTCAGTCCACCTAGAAGTGGCACCAGCTTTATGGTGTTTGTCTCAGTATGAGCAGACAGGACAGTTTAGTTAGCGAGACAAAGGAAACATCTACTGAAGGGAAAGAAGTTTGACAGTCTTTTCTAGAAACATTACTTCCCAGCTGAGATACAGGGCCTTTTATAATGCTTAGCACTATCTTTTAACGTGTATTTCTGTATCATTGTAGTACTGCCTCAGAGTCTTTCAGTCAATAAATCTTAAACTTTCTATAGAAGATTCAGCTTGGTCATCAGTTCTATGCTCAGTACCTCTCTGTTCTGGCAGCCCTTTACACTGCCATGTCCCCCTTGATCTTTGTCAGATGCATCCTCCGCTTTTAAAATTTCCGAGAATAAAAAGTTTTCTGGTCATTGAAGGGTATGTCTGGAGAAGGATATTAAGAGATTGCTACTCTGCTGTCACCCTTTCCTTATAAACATTCTGCTATCTTTTCAGTGGGTGTACTTACTGGCAGAACTGGAAGGGAAAATAATTTGAAAATCTTCTGCTGGAAAGATTTGCCAGGCTTGCCAAAGCTCCAAAGAAACTTGCTTTATTTATGCATATAAGAAAACCAGGAAGCACAGGATGGATGCAAGTGGAAGCTCATGCCTTGTTATAAATTACTCAGCTTGGGTTATCTACTGGAGCATTGTGCTTCTACCTCACCCTTCCCACAAACAATCCACTGCTACTTGAGATGGAATCAATAAACAAATAAAATAGTTTTGCAAGTTTAACCCATGACATTATAGCTATTTCTGCATCCTTGCAGTGTAGTTAGTGTTGGGCATGGTTTAACTTTTGTAGAAATGGAAAAAACTCTTTTGGTTGAGCAGAATTACTGCCATCAGGACAAAAGCAATTTGTCTCTGACTGTACTGGCAGATAACCCACTGCGGCACTGGCTTGGTGCTGTCAGAGACAAGGTCACAGTGATCGTGTCCAGCCTGCAGAGCAGGAAGACATACAGATACTCCCTGCAGTCCTGTAGACTGGGAATTGGTTGTACACTTTGAAATTCCCCTTCTTGCCTCATGATTCCTTTTTTTTTGCCTGCATGTGATGGCATGGAAGGATGGGATTTCATACCTTGGCATTTATCTCAGTGTGGGGTAAGGGAGTGGCCAGACCACCCATCAGAGCTGAGAGCTGTGACCTGGGAAGTTCTCCTAGCCCCTTCTTAAGGATGTATCATAGACATACCTCCACTTAGACTGGTGGCAAATATATAGATGACAAATACTCTAGGCTGAGATTATGTTTTTTTTTTTCCAGACCCTTGGTTTTTCCCATGCTTGGCAAAATAGCAGAGGTCTAACCTGACCCCTTACATGCAAAGTATAAAAGTCAGACACAAACAAGAGCAGAAAGACAAAGTTAGCTCTGTCAAGAGTGAGCTATAGATGCCACTATGTAGAAAAGATAATGAGAAATTAAGGGCCTAAATTGTGAATAATGAAAAGCTAACTTGTTCCACATACTGCATATTTATAGAGTTTAGCAGAAGACTGGAAGTGACTGAATGGAAAACTTCATGTAATGCGCTCCACCTCTTACCCAGTTTTACTCCACTGAGCTTTACTTTTTTCACCCTTTTTCTGTGAGAAGAACATGGGAGTTTTTACCTAACCTTCCCTGGACTTCTTGAAGTTCTTAAATAATATGTGACTTTACCATCCCCACCTACAAGACCACCTGCACTGCCTCTCACTTTCCTTCTTTCTTTCTTTCTCATTGTCTCATGTTTAATGGAAAGATTGATTAGCAGTCCAGGAATGCATCTTTTGTCTATCTAGATAAAAGCTTTATCTCAAATAGCTCAGCACTGCTACAACAAGTGTGCTGGAAGCACAGAAGTCAGACAAGACAATGTACTGGACTCGTGTTTCCACATCAGTGACCTTGGACCTACAAAGCAACAGGATAGAAATAAATCACATTTTCTCCCTTTACTGGTCTTTTCTCACCTTGACTGTTTGTCTTATACACATTTTAAAGTGTTGCAGTAACAACATCTTGGTTGATCCCCTCCAATAAGGACAACCAATAACATCTTTCATAGCATCTGAAAGACTGCCAAACAGCAGTTTTGCATATAAAAATTCTCTGAAAGTAATGAGAAAGGGATTAAGAGATGCTATCAAAATGAAATATGCGACATTTAAAACCTTTTATTGTTTTCGTTTTTTTCTTCTCTACTTTAAAAGAAATTTTACTATTTCTTTCAGTGACTGTTGCTGTGAAGATGATCAGGCTGAGACGTCTGTTCACACATCTAGAGCTTATTTAACAGTTTAGTCTTGTACAAGACTGTCAGTTTCTCTGGCAATGTCATGGCTTAGCATAGTTTGGGTTTTTAGTTAACGAGGGCTCCATCAGCCACGGTAGTGATTCTCTTGCAAAGAGGTGCTTACAGCTTCTTCTATGACTTGACAGAACCAATCAACTGACTAGTTTGAATATTGGCAACTTTTTAAAGCCACTTAAGAGGCTTGACACGCCTCTGTGGTCCACATTTAAGAACAAACAAACGGCGGGAAAGCTCTCTTGTCTTCTGGCTTTCGGACAGGTAACTGGGAACCTGCGGCGCGGCCCAGCGGGGCTGGGCTGGGCTCTGTTTGGCGTGGGCCGGCCGGGTCGGCCGCGGTGTGGCTTGGCTGAGATCTCAGCCGCTTCTGCTCGCTGGACACCCAGCACAGCCCCTCAGTGCGGGCCGGGCCGGCCGGGAGACAGCCACCCTGGAGCCGAGTGGCCCTGTTCCACCCACAGCCCTGCTCCGTGCAGGTGGCCCCGCAGCGCGGCCAGGCCAGGCCGGCCCTCACCCAGTGCGGCCGAGAGAGGAGAAAGAGGAGATGCTTCAAACCTAGAAGCTGAATTCTGTTGTAAAGCTATGGTGATGGACTATGATACA
>NW_024580671.1:25302-77030 GCF_017639235.1 Corvus kubaryi
TAAAGGCACAGAAAGGCACAAAATTAATTTCTGGGCATAGAGCAGCGATGGGGGATACACATCATAATGTCACCCCAGGACAGGCCTACTGGAGCTCATTTATTGTTTTTGTTCTTTCAAGCTCATATTACCAGAGTAAGCTCAGAAACAGTCTTATCGAACGGGACTTTTTCCCTCATACAGTACAGAGGAAACCAATTCTGCTTTCTGCACACCTTCTCCAGTCCTTCCTTCATCTCCACCAGCAGCCATGGAGACCTGCCAACTGCAGACTGAAAAGGAATCTTTCACCCAGTAGCTCATCAGAGAAGATCACAACCATGAGCCAGTTGAGCATAAACTATTGCAGAACAATACCCACAGCCTCCATTTTCAGGATGCAAAGGAGCAAAGAAAGGAAATTCCCCAAAGTCTCCCGATTCTGCTCAGATTGATGCCATCCATTTGCTTCCCTTTCAGGCAACTGCAGAGCGGGGATGCTGAACTGTAAGTGGCAGTTGTTTCATTGGAGTGCAGAAGTCTCAAATTCCATCCATGACTTTCTTATTGCTAAGCATTCTTTACGACAGCAAAAGTATTTGTTTAATGGGAACCAGATTTGGGTCATAAACCTTAAGCCCATCAAGCTTTATGTTAGCTAATGTTTACCTTATTTTGTTTGTTTTTTTTTTTTTTAACTCTCTCTCTGAGATAGAAAAAGACATTGCTGTAAAGGGAATGCAGGAAAGCAAATAAAGCAAAGGAAATCAGGAAATACTATGAACTGCATGTGACTTGCAGCTGCAGGGTTCCTCACAATAAAGAACCCTGCCTCAACAGAGTGGCTTATGTGCTTTAACAAATATCAGCTGTTTGTTTGGGGTGTAATGAACAAACTGGAGCCAGAATGACAACTGCCTCAAGTAATTATGAAGACAGCTTGCAAACTATGGTCCCACTTGTTTAAGATTCTAAATGACGATAGTCAGGCTGCAGTTGCTGCCAGCTTTATTTCTGAGCACTTTTATTTCCATATTTCAAAGGTCAGTGTGTGGTGGTGATAGCAGCCAAAGAAAGCCTGTGTGAATGGGGTGTGTGTGCCGGTGTCTGTGAGAAAGAAAAAAAAAGAAAGAAAAGCATTTTTCAGCATTACCAGTAACTGCTATATTACTAGTAAACTCTTAATGAAATGTTTATAATATGTTAAAGGCCAGGACCCCAGAAGAGTTTGGAGTTTCTTTGCTGCAGGCATCATTTATGTGTGTAGTGAGAGAGGGGGACTCTGCCCTGAGTAGTTTACAGTGCTAATGGTAGAAATGGCAGAACAGTGATCCCAGGAAAACAATGTTGTTCTTCCAGAGAGAGCCACAGAAACATAAATCTCTTATCTGGGCATATTGATGGTTTTACATCCAGGTAGAACCTGAATTGATTTGAAAGCTCCTGAATCTCAGGCCATTACTTAGGCTTCATCTTTTCCTTCCTCTGGTATCTATAATTTCTGTATTATAATGCTGTTGATTTATGTTTATAGTGAGACTGAGGATCTTTTGGTATAGAGTAGTACATACATATACTGGTATATAATATATGTTATACTAGTGTAGTATAATAAATAGAAGAACAAGCCCTTGCACTGAAGGTATTATCACCTGTGTGGAACAATGGCTGGCAGAACTTCTACAGGACTTTTTGAGAAATTTTACTGATGTACTAGTCTGATTCTTCTACAAAATCATCTAATTTTTTTTTTTTGTATCTTTTCTTTTTAAAAATTAATTTATCTACTAAATATCTAATGAATTAAATATGAAATGGGGCAGGAATGGAGGTGAAGGCATAGTGACACGGTTGAAAGGAATGGGTTCTGTGGTGACACATGGACAGAAGAAGCAGACTTAGTCACAGAACTGGGGTGTCATTTCAAGCACACCTTTGGCACCCCAGGGTTTGTGGAAGAAAGGTCTGAAGGGTGTATGAAAGCAATGAACAAGTTAAGGGTCTAAACATGGGAATGTCAGTAGGTAAAGAAGATTCTGTGGAGACTTAAAAGCAATAATTTTGCATGTGACACCACAGGAGTTAAACCATTGTGCTGATTTCCAATGAAAAGATTGTGGACTTTTGTGAACCACCTGGGTAGACTGGAAAAAGAAGCCAAGCCAGGGTCAAGGCAGCATCTTGGCTGCACTAACAAGGAAGGCAGGTCAGGAAGTATGAAATTGCTAATGAAATAGGAGAAGGATTATGAAAACATGGGTGTGACAAAAGCAGGGAGGCATTTTTGAGATGATATAGATGTAAAAGGGGCAGCAGTTGGCCTGGTTTTTGGGAAAGAGTACAGCTCACAGCCCAGTGGTTGGGAGACTTGGATACAGGGAAGCCTAAAGATTATCTTCTCAGATGCCTATGTATATGAGCTGAGATCACAGTGGTGGGGTAAGAACGAAAATAAATAATGCATCCTATCCTCCCATCAAGCTGATGATCCTTTGCAAAACACCCTTTTTCCCAAATTACAGGAAATTAGAAATTTCTTCAGTCAAATCCATACTTATATGCAAAACAATTGATGAAAAGCAATAGGCTGCAGCCAGTTCCTTCAGTGAACTCTGAGGTGTTTATTAATCAGATGTAAATAGCCTTTCTTCTAATACAGTTTAGGTTTGGCAGCTGCCTAACCTTGTTTTTTTTCCCTGGTTTTGAAAAGACAGCAATTTCTCTTACTTCTAAGCCCACTCCCAGGCATCCCCTTGATTTAGAAACACTTTTAAACACTTAATCCCATTGTAAACATCTACATTTCTCCAATACCCACTATCAATGAGGGTCCATATACGGTGTCCTTACTAATTTAAATTTTGATTCACCATCTGTTTAAATTATGCTTTCATGGGTTCATGGAAAGAAAGTGTTAAATTTTAAGAGGTTTCTCTGTCTTGGTGCTCCTGCTCTTTTGTGGAGAATTGTCTCTTCCACAACAGATTTGACCAGTTCATACGTGATGTATCTTTGCAGACAAAGCCCACATTAGGCTACATGGGCCCGAAGAACAGAGCATCAAGAGAAAAACAGCTGAGGAAAGAAACAGAAGTGATGAATTATCTGACATTATGCATTTCTAATGTATAAAACCTTTAGTCTGAAAAGCTGAGAAAATACCCTACTGATTGTTTTCTATATATGATAATTTGTGGAATCTACTTGCAATATGTGAGTGGTAAACTATGCATAAGTAAAATTTGAATCCCTTCTATGATAGTGCTTTTCTTGGTTTCTTTCGTAATAATAGTTTTGTCTTCTTCAAGCCTCACTTGGCAGATTTCCCAGCCTGTCTTTTTGTAGGGGGCTCCATTAAATTGAGCAGAGAGTGGCACGTGCCTCTCTGAAATAGCCAAGTGGTCTCTGAATTTCTTTTAGTGCTGAGTGCATTTAGTTTCTGGATTTTTCTTTTTCCTGATAGTCTTAAAGCACAGGCTCACCCAAAGGCAGTTCGATCTCAGATGTTCCAGTGCTGCTGAAATGAGGGAAGCAGGGAGCTATTGCTCTAGCTGTCTCTCATGGCTGTCATTTGTAGATTTCTTTCCCATTTGAAGTCCCCAGATATTTTTGCTTCTTAGCAAACAAGCTTATGCAGTGTCGTAGCTTCCCTCTTCTACTGCACAGTTGTATGTGTGTTGAAACTGGATTGTTAAATGCAGATATGCATTTAAGTACCAGTAAATCCCAAAATAGCATAAAGAAAACCTTGAAAAGTAATCTGCCTTTTTTGGTTACTATTAATGAAGAATTAGGTTTCTTCTCAGTAACATTTCTACAGGTTGCAGTTGTAAATGGTAATAAAAATGCAATATTGCTAAGCAAGTACATGGTAGATTGTGGAGATAAATGCTGATTAGTGTATTTCAGAATGGATTGAGAAGGACACTTAGCAACACCTCATAGAACATAGTAGCATTTAATAATTGGCTTATTTTTTCTTGTTTTATAAAGCTGAGCTTTTTACTTTGAAGTTTGTTTGTTTGCTATTTCCTTCAAGGACAGACACCATAAAAAAGGGAGATAATCAGTTGTCAAGGCCACTCAGTGCCTAAATGATTGTGATGAGACTAAAATACACATTTTGACTTGCACATTTATTGAGGTGAGCAATGTTAAACTGGGTTCTTGCACCATATCTATGACTCTATAGCTGACACTTTCAGAAAGACATTACCATCTGAAATCAGAGTTGATCAGCTGACTAATGTGTTTGATTAAGTGGCAAATAACCCAAAAAAGGTTTAAATACAGATAACTGGTGTGGCTCAGGTCGAAATAAACTACGGAACAAAACAGATCATGGATTTCCGGGATGTCTTATAAAGTAGGCTAGTGGTAACAAGGTTATTCTGGGTTTTTTCTCTGAAGAGAGGAGAAAAATGTCCTTTTCCATTCATTTACCTCATCTAGGATTCTGATGGCCAGGACAAGGGAATCCATACACTTGGCCTCCACCATGTTAGACTTCTGCATGAATGACATCTTGCAGGCTATTTGTGAGCAGAGTGGTGTCAGTGCAGAGCGACTTGTAGGGAGGCTCTTGTTTTAGAAACATATTGAGTATGCTGGGAGATAACCATTTTCCCCCTTAGGTATCTCTACTTTTATTTTTCTCTTACAAGAAACTTAGGCTTTGATGCCAAGAAGCACAATGAAAAAAAGTTTTCCCTTGTCCATTACCTTCCTCTTTGTTGAACATGAGAATGCACCCATTTATTTCTATGAGAGGTTAACTCAAGAGTGGCAAGATACTTTTACATTTTCATCTGCTTTCTCAAATCCAATTCCTGCCTTATTATGGAATGGATGGAATTATTTAGTGCTTTTTAATACCAATTTAAAAGAAAGGTGTATAGGCAATTGCAACATGACAAGTACATTTAAAAAGTCCTCGCTATAGCTGTCATTCTTGCAGCATTTCTAGTTTTTATCAAAATAGCATCCATTATCCTTATTATCAGCTAGATTTGTCATCAATATTAGCAACAGAAAAAGGGAAAACAAAACAAAAAACCCAACCCAAACCAAAAAAGTACAAAAACCTACAGATCAAGCAGAAAATACTGATATATGAAGTTAAAAAAGGATTCCCAAAAGTTCTTCTTGTAAGATCCCAGTCTTGAAGCGCTTAGGACCTTTAACCATAAGAAGTGCCAGACATTTCTTTAGTTCAAGGTTCTTAGTGCATTCTGTACAGCACAGGCCTTACACTTGCAGAAAGAGGAGGAAGAGGAATCCTCATTAAGCAAAATCTTTCTCATTTTCACATCTGCTCTGTAAGGTGATACCATGCTGCAAAATGACTTTCAAAGTACAGATTTTTCTGGGAAGACTTATCCTTTGCTTCTGCAAATTAAATTTATTGTATTGGTGGAACAGTACAATGTCAAGTTTTACTGTGTGAAGAGAGAGAGGGGCTAGGAGATCCTTCCATAGAAAATTATTTTGAAATTCCCGATATGTGGTGAAATCTGAAAATACCAAAATACTTACTCAGAAACACTTCCAGATTTTTGTATTAAATTTCATGTCATTTATTTCCTTACTAAAAATGTGCCTTAAGGTGGCCTGAGGACAAGTCCTTTTCCAGTGCAGGTATAGTAGCAGTATTCAAAGGGGAGCAATACCATGTAATGAAAATCACACCCTTCATTGTTGTGTTCAGTATTTTCATAATATTGCTCAAAGCATCAACTAAATTTCAGATCAAAATGAAGAGATTATAGGATAAAATATGGTCTTTGTTTATGATCCAGGACAAAACAAGGTTGTTTTGTAGCTGGCGTGAGAATGGAGAAGGCATTTTCCTAAAACCAGTGTCTTTGCATCAGTAAAATGACAGGGTGAAAATGGTTATGCAATATTTTGATGAAAATACCTGGACAAAACTGAAGTGGTTCTGGCCAGTGAAGTAAAAAGTTGGGTATACATCATCTCAGCCTCCTCACTGAAGGCATATACCTATTTGTCAACATGTGACAAAATCTTGGGAAGATGACTTGTTTATCTGCTGATGAAATTGGGACAAACAGCTAGTGTTGTTTTCTAAAGAGCGAGATAAGAGCAAAGAGATGTCTGAGAAACATCCATTTAGGGCATCTCTGTATCCATCAATGAATATAACCTTCCCTAAAGGAATCACCACAGCTGAGCAAAAGATGCGAGGCAGCAGGCTGATGACATGTATCTGATGCTTAATTATAAAAACAGTGTGGCTCAGTGTTAGCATCCAGCTTAGAGAGAATATCCCCACACAGCAGGGACCAGCTGTTCTAGGTAAAACAAGCATAGCACATGGCATCCATGCTATGTAGGGATTTTGAGGACTATAAGGAATTCAGCACTAAAACATATCTAAAATTGAGTTTATTTGAATAGGGGGGTCAGACAAAATCCCATTACTTTTTCTAGGCAAATACAAAGGCTGACAAAGGATGGCATTACTGCAAAAGTTTCTTAAGCCCGTGGATATTTATCAATTTGGTACAGCAAACTTTCCCACACTACATGTTAATTTATGAATTTTATTCATTTACTTGTTTATTAAAAAAAGTGTTGCTAATTTTATCTGTTCTTTAGGAAAGACGACTCCTTAATGCTTCGCCCCAGTTAGTTGTCCTTACTTCCCATTCTCCATCCGACTTGTCCTTGCAACTTCTGAAGAGAGCACACTGCAGAAACAAGGGGCTGGAGAGACTCTTGCCACTGAGGCAGCGCAGCTTTGACTTAAGGCTTGCAGTCTGTAGGAAGAAAAATAGCCTGGAATATCAGTGGCCATTGTGTGTGAGCCAAGGGGCTCAGATTGCTGTTGGCTTGGGGATCTCTGCACCACACTGTTTCCCTCATCTTGATAGCCACAGTCGTTCAGCCCTTGTCTTCCCTGACTGGTAACTGTGTAAAGGACATTTATGAGCTGTACACACATCAAATGCTTTCAGACTGTTGAGGTCAGAAAAATACAGCATGATCATTTCTCTTACCCTCTTCCTTTGCCATAATTTATTATTTATATTAATGTTTCTTTTCAAATGCTATGTTGTTGTTGAATTAAATAATTGGTGGAGGTGATGCTGGAGATACAACAAAATATTATTTTCGTGTGGATTGAAGGCAAATTTGGAGACTGGTGCTCTACAGACATGCAATGAAGGTAATTATATCTTTAATCTTTTATTTTAAAACCTAGCAATAAACTAAGGAAAGATGACATTGATATGCAAGAACTTGATGGGGTGAAAGCAAGGAATACAGATAACCAGAAATATTATGCATAATTAAGAAAATTGCTAATGATCACTTTAATCAATGGCATTAGAGATGGAAAGGCTGCTAGGTCAAGTATTTCATCCAAGGCCTCTGACAGTGTTCCTTATCACTGAGAGAACAGTTTTCAATTTCATGCCTGATTTTGGCTCATCCTTCATGTCTAGCTAATCAGCAAAAACTGTCTGAATTTCAGAGATCTGATCCTGTTTTTTCCAGAAAGCTTGAGGCAAAATGAAGAAGGCATTTGCAAGAATGGAGGGTTAAAAATATGAAGGATTTACATTAGGAAACACTTCCATAGCTCACTCTAATCTGTTTTCTTTGCCTGGAACAGCTTTGCATTTATTCTCTGCCTTAACAGCACCTTGCATCTTTGGCAGACTACTAGAATTTGGGAGGTAGACAACTGTGGACAACTGAGGTTCTCATTGAAATAGGATTGTACTGTGTTATGACTTTGGTACTTTCTACTGGGTAGCTACAAGCTCCCTAAAACGTCAATCTGAGCCTTCAGAAAAACAACATCACTGAGGTTTGGGCACAGGCTTCAGCAAGGCTGAACTGGAGCAGCTGCCCTGTGTGGCATTTTGCAGGACACTGGTACATCCATCTGACCCACATTTCCAGACTCAGTAACAAGGCAGAAGAAGCACGAAAAGTGCTTGATTGGTTCTTCCTCTGCTGATAAACGACCTTGGAAGTGATGGGTTTTGGGCAGTGAAGGTTAGCAGTCCAGTGTATCTTTATGCATCCAGGTAAATTGAAATTCATCACATTAAATGTAAGCAGGTCCACTGCCTTACTAAAGCAGCAGGTCCGTATTCCTCTCTAAATTAGTTCTGCAGTCAGTTTTTTATCAAGAAAGACTGGATAGGGAGGGCAGGACTGTATAGAAAGTGGTAGAGAAGACGTGCCTCTCTGTGCATCACAAAAATCAGCCATGGATCTGTATCAGCTGAGGGAGCTGGGGTTGTTTAGCCTGAAGGAAAGAAAGTCCAGGGGAGACCTTATCTCTGTCTACAACTACCTGAAAGGAGATTGTAGACAGGTGGAGGTCTACCTCTTCCAAGTAACAAGTAACAGGACAAGAGGAAATGGCCTCAAATTGTGCCGGGGGAGAGTTAGATTGGATATTGAGATATTCTTCACCAAAAGATTTCTCAAGCCCTAGAGTAGGCTGCCCAGGGAAGTGGTCATCACCTCTGGAAGTCTTCAAAAAAAGGGTAGATGTGACGCTTAGGGACATGGTTTAGTGGTGGACATGGTGGTGCTGGGATTAGAGTTGACTCGATGATCTTAGAGTTCTTTTCCAACCTAAATGATTCAATTGATTATATGTATAACCTGAAAGAGAACAAATGCTTGAGTCCTCCTCTCTGTTCACACCTTGGTCTTAAAGAACAGGATTGATGTAGCATAGACGTAGCACAGGTATAAGAAAACTGAGTAATAGGTATATGATTTAGCTGCCTCATGCTATGGGTGTAAAGAAATTAAACACAATTTGTAAGTACATATTCCAGATATTGCACTTACATAGAAAGATGCTCTTTGACTTTTGAAAGACCAGAATGTTTCCCCATGGATAACAGACATGCCACCCTCAGAAAACGGATTTATGACTAGGCTAGATAAACCTGAGAACCATGAGGATGAAATATGTACAAAGAATAGGTGTGGGGAAAGAGGGAAAATTTCAGGGGTAAAGAGCTGAATAAGCATTTTAATCAGGGTGAAAAAAAGATTTTACACATAAACACAGAAAAAAAGATACTGAATAGTAGTATTGTTTAGTGCTTTTCCTGTTGAAAGTGACTGAGCTCCCTAGAGCCATAGGTCAAAATGTAGGCAGGATTAGCTTTGCCCTTCATCCTCAGTTTTCATCTCTAGGGGAATAGATTAGTATTTAGCAGCACATGCTACAGGAGGAGTCTCAGTGTGTGCCATCCCTCTGATCAAGAGCATTTCCTTGTTCAGTACATATCTATTATTGACTAAGGCTTTGTTTTTTTCATGCTCAGCAAAGCCTTCTGCATTATTATAACCAAATTATGAAGCTGCAGAATTGTATCGCTTAGGTAATTTAATTACTGCTTTTTGCATCTCCCTATAGGAGAAAAATATCTATCTATCTATCTATCTATCTATAGATATGAACTCAGGCTTTTCAGCTTTTGTTCCTTTTTTTCTACCCTGGATGGAGTCTATGTATAAAACAATGAGAAGAACCAACAAATCAGATCAATTAAGTTAAGACAACTAAGTTCTAGATTTTTACACAGGACTCACCAGTCCTGCTTCATCTGACACACTTGATAAGGTAATTTTTCACTTGCATTAATATAAAATTAGATGATTAAATCAGTGGTACATATGTAGTTTAGATTAGTTACCACTTAAGTCTCTCAACTTGCCAGATGTATGGATAAGCGACACAGATTAAGCAGGTCTGAGTTGAATTAAAATCCTATTTCTGTGGTAAATACTGCCATGCAAACAAGTATAAGGTAAATGTGACAAAGACTGCATTCAGCTTCAAGGTAATATCAATGCAACCCCAGGACTATTCTGTATGATTCTATGAACCGTTTCAAGGCTTATTGGCAGATGACAAAAGAAAACAAAAAGAATTAAATTACCCTTCTCTTAATTGTCTCCCTTGGTAGATGTGGAAGAATTTTATAATTTTGCATATTCAAAACACCAATCACCCAATAACCAGATTTTTTCCTAGCCTTAGGAGGGATTTGGATGGCAAATTAAAGAACTTTCTTTTTTAAAAAGGAGTAAAGTTCAGCCTTGAAAAGTCATCTCTTCCTAATAATAGAGCATTGAAGTCATCATGGAACATTGCAATGCGGTTTTTCTTACTATAATTTGAAGGCTGGAGTAGCAGCACAGGAGAGTCATCACGTGCCCTAAAAGCTCTTAAATTCAGAAACAGGTGGAAAAGTCACAGCAGTGTCCTTGAAGACACACCTTTATACATCTTAGGGCCTTATTGTGTAGTCAGTACGGTGGGTGACTGTACAGAGTACCAACACCCCTGCTCCTCCGCGCTCAGAGCAATCTGCTGGCAGGAGCATACTCTGGCCCAGGGACCTGCTGTGAGCTGGTGTGCACGTGCTCCCTCCTCCATAATGTGCCCATCAGTTCTTCCTTGGTTGTCGCTATGGCTTTCACAGGTGGGGCTGGCAGAGCGGCTCCTTGGCTTTGATGCTCATCAGTTGTGATCTGTACCTTGCTCTGGTATTCATATATTAACTCTTCTGCTGGCATAAATGTGTTCACCTCTGCTGACAGCTCTGTGCCAGCGTGTCATTTGATCTGGTACTAGACCCATCTTTGCATCTTTGAGCAGATATTTGCAATTTTCATTGGTTTGTAATGTTCTTCTCTACAGTCAGGACACTGATTTTTTTAAAAAAAGTTATTATATCTGTTTAATCATGTCATAGTGGTGGGATAAAAAGGTGAAGTAGTTTTTTGAGTTTTTATTTCCTATAGCCAAGAAATGCTTTGCTATTTAGGTTTCCTCTCTAGACAGCTGCAACCAAATTCTAGTTGAGAAAACATGAGAATATGAGTTTGGCTTCTTTTTTGTCACTTTGTTGATGATTAGAACCTCTTGTCACTGCAGTGACCCATCTGGAAGTCTTTGCCCTGGCCTGCAGTAACAGGGGTGAAACAGACCCTGGCTGAGGAATGGAAAGTTTACAACTCGCTTGCTGATGCCTTGCCCAGTTTTGTTAATGCCATTAGCTTCACATTCTCATGAACTCTAAAGTGCAAATACAGATCCATTGTCCCATATAGCCCTGTGCTATTTCAGGGTGACACTGAGCTACTGATCTGTGTTTTTACAGGGTGGTCAATGGCCATACTTTACTGTGTAGCTTTTGCACAACTTGAAAATTGCAGCTCCAAAAGAGAAACGTATCAGCCGAAGTGCTGAGCACATTCATAGACTAACTCCCTAACAAAGTGTTGATGATTACAGGAATGTAAATGTACACTTGATTTAAAGCATTCGCTTTTGTGGTGAAAACTCTGTCAAATCTACTCTTCGTTTCTAAACTGCACTGTTGTATTTTGTGTTGCACCTGCTTTATAATTATGTGCAACACAAGGATAAAATACTTACGACTCTTTCCTGCAGTCAATAAGGAAAAAGGGCTTCCAACACTGTGCTGCAAGCATTTCAGCTTCTTTCCCCTGAGACTGAAGTATCATAGCAATTGAGGTTGTCAATTACTTTTAAAGCAAGCTGTTTATAGACCATTATTCCCAAGGCTTTATTTGCTTACTTTCTTTGCAAGTAAGATGATGAAAACAGTTCAGCTATTCAAAAATCTGCCATCATCTCTTCTAATGAGTTCCTACCATCAAAAGACCCTCTTTTTCTCTTCTGTCCCCTTTCTTCTTAGGGTTTTTCCTATGGACAGGAGAGTTTTGAGAATAACTACATCATCATTCACATATGGACACGAGTGTCACATATGGAATATATAGTGAACTAAGCATCTGAAAATTAGAATGAAACATTTTTCTTTGATTTGTTTTGATCTTTGAAGGGTTCCATATTGTGACCATCATGTTAAATAAAGAAATGCCTTCTCTTTTGTGTTTCTGATTGTAGGATAAAAAAGGACTTTTGATGGCTGATAAATATTTGGTTTCTCAAAAGTAATTTGACTTGGTAGAGATATTTTGATAAAATATACTGCCTTGTAAAGGGAAGAGGTAAAAACCAGATAAATTAGAAGTCAGTTCTAATTTCTGTGAAAAGATATAATGCTTTAATAGTCTTTTTCAGAATAGTTTAGCATGGTGTTTTCAGACACACATGAATTGATGCACAGCCTAAGAGAAGGATAGTATGATGATATTTTCCACAATATATGGGAGGAAGGATTCCTAATGATGTCAAAGACTCATTAATCCCATCAAACAGGGTTCAGGTAAACTATACCTGGAGTTTGTTGCTGCTCAGTGAGAAAAGAATTGCATGAGAATCACTGCAGAGGACTACAGGATTGTAGTCTATAGGACTATAAGTGAGAGTAGATTTTAGAAATAAAGATGACCAAACCCAACTGTTGAGATTCATAGGACAAAGACTGAAGAGGGAAAATAAGGTTCTTTATGACTATGTGAAGGTCCTTTAGACACCAAAGAGAGAGAGGAGTCTTTTAAACTAAAGATAGTACTTGCTCTAGGAAAAAAGGTTGATAAGACCTGGCAATAAATAAACTTGAATGCAAATAGGAAGATGATTTAGAGACATCATGGGATTAAAACTCTGGGACAGCTTCTTGACAGGATCATTATTGCAAAATTCATAGGTGTTTTAAGGAGTCCAGTGTTTCACATCTTTCTTTATGCAAGTGTAGTTGCTTGAAATAGCTGAGGATCAGTCTCATTAACCCAGAAGGCCTCTTCTGCTGTCAAGTACAAAAAATGGCATTTGACTGACTAATTAATCTTTTATTTTTCTGTGTGAGGGGGAAAAAAGCTCATAAGCAATTGTATTTTTTTCTGTTGTTTTCTTTTAATTTTGACTTTGGTTTTTGAGCATGCAATGGTGTGACCTTGATGTGTCTTAAAATAGTCTCCAAGGAGGACATAATTACACAAAGATATATGTGCTAATTAATGCTACACATAATACATCACAGCTTCTGAGTAGAGAAAAATGCTCAATTCTAAATAAAAGAGTACATGGTTAACATATTTGTGAGTTCAACACCTTTAAATAGGCCCCTGTATTGCTTTTACTTGTGGACAAAGCACCAGCGTGCTGGTCTGTGCCCTGATTCATCCATCTGCTTAAATTATTTTTTATTTTTCTTTCGTTTGTTACCATAGCAACATTCAGTAATTTTTTTCCCCAATTGTTCAGTTTCAGAGGAATTCTAGAAAAGTCCCAGAGATGAAAACAAAACAATAGCTGGGGAAAACACAGCTGAAGCACTATAGGGGAAACTCTAGACAACAGATGATAATTTGTAAACATGCAGAGCTCAGGTTTTGTTATCAACAGGAAGTGTGTTTCTGTAGCCATTTGGTTTCTCTTCCAGTAAATCTGTACCATTTTAACAGAAAGCAATATGTAGTTCAAATATTTATAAGATAAATGTATAATTAATTCATGAGAGTATTTTTTTTTAACAGAAATTTTTCTATGGTAATGGAAAAATAATGACAAGAAAGTATTGGAGAAAATTTGTTAGAGAAGATTTAGAATTAGAATAAGTCTACATATTTTTTTACTTCTGTATTTTATGTATGGCACAATAAATATAGGTGTATTAATTTGTACTGCATGTGCTCTCTTGTTTGTTTTGCTACCAAGTGCTAGAGCTGAGTTGGGTAATACATTTAGTATTGCCCTGGCATAAGCTGAGAGCAGGAAATGAATGTCTGCTGTCAGGGGAGGAATGGTTCAAAGCCCTGCGAGGTCAACAGATGATTTTCCATTTACTGCAGTAGGTTTGGTGCGTTCTGTTTATCTCTGATAATTCATTATGATTTCAAGTGAGGTAAAGGAGCTGCAGAACCAAATCCCTGTATACGTGACTGTGGAACGGCAGCTCGCAGTGTTTAATGTACTGTGTGCGAGAGGCAGCTGGGTGCTTTTCTTATCAAAATGTGACGGAAGGTTGAGGGTGGACATTAGAGGACGAAGTATCTCCAAGGAGAAGGGAGTTTAGTGCAGTAATAAAGACAAGAAAATAAGCTCTGTAATCAAATCAGAAGCATAAATTGTGAAGGATTTGGTTTATTATATTCTTGCAATAAATTCTGGTTTTGATTTATAATCTCTACAGCTATACTTACACAATACCGAGTTATATTACTATATCTGCTGGGGAAGATTACTGCACATTGTGTAACTCTCTACCAATTGTAACCATGAACCTGATTAAAATAACATCTGAGTGTGGAGAATAAAATCCCATGCACCTCATTCTTTAAATCTGCAGTATTTGATAGCACTAATAAATATACTACAAGGAATGCTGCTTTTATTTATTTCACTCACTTTTTCACACTTTAAAAATGATACTGACTATATTTATGTGCTAGAATCCCCCTTCTATTGCTTAACTGCGTAAAAAGGTTTTATTTACTTGAAACATACCTTCTGTGCAAAAAATATTTTTTTTTACTAATCCAAATGCTGCTTAAAACAAATCTACTATTAACTAACTCATCCTGGAGAAAAATGGCTTTAATCTCAGAGACTGCATTAAACTTAGAGGGAAACTAAATCAATAAAGGTGAAGGTCATGGAAACAGATGATTAGAGCAAATAACAGGCTGCCTACTGTACAATAGGGTTATAAAATAAACCAAAACAAAAGTCTATCAGAATACATCAAGAATAAACTTCATGAATAGGTTCCTCTTCAGAATGCCGAATGGTTAGATTTATCTCCTGCAGGTTTTACCCCCACTTTTCTGCTTCCCTTTCCCTCAGCTCCTTTCTCTCTGTTCTTTTCCTCTTGTTTCCTGCTATGTTATAAACTAAATTACCCTGTGGAAAGACCAGCAAGCCCTGATTAACTAATGTGTCAGGTTTTAAATGCCCACAAGCACCTTGTGCTGACATGTATGTGATGTGAAATTAAAATTCCTCTGAAATAGGTGAAAAACGGACCACTTCATTAACTGTGTAGCTGGCTTTTATCTCCCTGAACACATGTAATGCAAATTTCCACATGAAATTTTGAGCTGATTTTTTGGAGTGGGATTCAGGGGAGAATTTGGGGGATGGATCTGTAAATAGGAGTGGTGAATAGCAGTCACAGTGATTGAGGACTTGGTTTAGCTCCTAGAGCTTAATAACAGTTAGGGTGAATGGTTTGAGGTGATTAGCTGGTTCCAACCAGTCATTAATCCGCAGGAGGTGTCTTTAGTCTTGCTCACTATTGGTAAGAAATGACACCCTAGCATTTTGCTTGAACTTTGGTCTTTTGTTGTTGACAAATGAGTCTGAAAACAAATGAGGTGAAATCAAATCCAACAGCATGATGTCACTTTTCTGGTACTCATATCAAGGGGTGTCCCAGAGCTGGAGTGGAGTTCTGACCTAACAGTGCTGGCAAAAGTTTGACTCCTAATTCTGCATCTTGGTGTCTGGTTTTTTTACTTCCTTTTCTTCATCAGTGTACTGCATGCCTAGTAATTCTAAGCACTATTGAAAATTGGGACATTCACTTAACTAAATGTGGATTTGAGCCACATCTTTTTATTTTAAAAGCAGGGATATTAATATTTGCCGAGAACTAAATTCAGGTAGTGATGTTGCCTCTGCCTGCTTGCAGCATATTCCATTTGTAGGCTGGAAACACTGAAGGGAATTTGCAGGAGCTGACTTACAGAGTTTTAATCTCTGTGCCCTGCACTAGCCTAAGCCAAATGAAAATCTTGACAATCCACTTCAGCAGGGATGACAAGAGCAGTGCTGGAAATTTCACTGCAGCAGACCCAAAGCTGTTGATAAGAATGCACAAAGTTATTAAACTAAAGCTGAAGAAGGCGTCAATCATTTTGAAAGGATACCATTTGATTCTTCCTTCAAAGTCCAATCTGACCTGACACCAGCCTAACAACAGCCTTTTATTCTATACAGGCCCATAACTGTCTCATTCTGCTACATTGTTAATAGGGTCAGTAACAAAAAATAAAAATAAAAAAACCCCCAGCAATGTCAATGTATATGAGGGGAATGGGGGACGGGGAAAATAGAAGAGGTTAAAGGTTTACAGGTACAGAAAGAAAGTATCTTTCAAATACTAATTTAAACTGGCTCTATTATTGAAGGCCTGTTTGTTACTTCCACAGAAGCATGTAAAAAGTGACTGGCACCTGCAATTACATTTTGAGATAAAATACATAAAAAATGCCTAGCATTATCTTTTATTTGAAATATTAAATCTACCCTTCCTCCCTCTTTTATATCACAGTTGCTGAAAAGAAAGGAAAAGAAAGAAAAAGGAAAGAAAAGACTCAAGAACTGGTCTTTTTCATGAATGAAAGAGGAGGAATTCAAGGAAACCATAGCACAGAAGAAACTTTGGTGGTAACAATGGATGTTGTGTATAAAGAATTTCTTGCCAGTAGCTGGCAAGAAATTACCCTGACTCTAGAACTGGATTATACTCGGTGCAAAATATGCCAACCTTTGCTGTCAAACTTAAAGCTAACATCCTATCAAGTATCAGGGTATGGGTGCTGCTGCATTCTGGGCTCCCACTGCTTCTGGAGTGGCCTATTTATTTAAATGACTGGACTTTGTGCACATACAGTAGATTGCCTCCTGGGAGTTGAGTGCTTTGTAGAATTACATTACAAAATCAACACTGACTGTGACAGACCTCAAATTTCTTATTTGGTGGAACGAACAGAATAGCACAATATTGTCTTTGAGGTACGTACTTCAGAGAGATTAACAAAGTGGGTGAACTTCTACATTTAAGTCAAAAGCAGTAAGCCCTGGAAGCCATTTAAATCATAGAATCATAGAAATCTTGAGTTGGAAGAATCCCGTAAGGATTGTTGAGTCCAACTCCTTACTCCTCGCAGGACGATGTAAAGCTAAACCATATGAGGATCATCAGGTATTCCTTGAACTCTGATAGGCTTGGTGCCAAGTGACTGCCTTAGATCTGGTTTGCCTGATGTTATGATTAAGGGTTATTGTGTAAATAACAGGTTAGTTCTAATACAAAACATGTCACAGCAGATGGTGGATAAAGGACTGCTTGCACTAGTTCACATCCAGGCAAAAATGACTCAGGATGACTGGTTTGATGTGGGTCAAGTGCTGCTGTGGATGGGAAGCCTCATCACTCCTTTCTAAGGGTGCAGACCTGTTGTGCCCCAGAGGAGTTTCTGCATAGCTTCCACAGCAGAGCTTTCAGGGGCACCCCAGCACTGATTGCCCCTATGACCACATAAGCATATGACCACACCACCCAGGTGGAGAGGAATTTCTGATTGTTTCTGGGCAATACAATAATGCTCCTGGACTAGTGGTCTGTGTCCCTCTCAGAATGTTGTGTGAGGTAAAGCTACACCTCCTCGTACCAGACATCTTTGTCCTACTGCATTCCCACAGCAACGGCTTTAGCACCTGTGTTCCAGTCCATGTGCCATTTCTGGGCTGTGGCTTATGTCCAGAGGTTTCAGTGTCCTCACTACATTTCTGTGCTGAAGGCAGAGGAGGAATTGCATGTGCATAAGATGCTACATGCCAGAAGTTAATTGCCAAACAAAAAGACATCGTCAGCATGGTAAATGGGGCGCACAAAGCTGTGGTTTGCCCACGGCACACATGCACATGGCAGTCTGAACATATTCCTGGTGGTCTGTTGCCTTGCCTGGCCATGTGTTCTTTGAAGGAATGGCTACTGAGCATGGAAATTTTGGCCATCAGAGCAGCTGAAGATAGCCTGAATCTCTCCAGAGTGGTGGGCAGAACAGTGGTACCTCCTGTGGCTCTTCAAGCACATGAGGAAGGAGGAGGTTAGAGGGAGATTGAGGATAATTGTGCCTCTTAATCTGGCGCCTCTTTCACCGTCTCTTATATCAGCTGCCCTCTTTTCCACCCTATTAACTATATGAGCATACCCTTTTATCAGCTTAAAGGCCTTAAAATACAGTATTTCGTATGTGGATTAAGGACAATCAAGCCCTAAGTAACCCATGCTGATGAATTCCTCTTTGGGGTCAAGATGTGGAGGAATGATGTAAGGTTGCCTGGCTTTTCTGTGCCACTTACTAAAATAACAGATAAATAGATGCAATTTGTCAAACCCCCAGTTAGAGTAATACATTTATGCCTGAATACAGTATTTCCCCTAGAGTTTAAATTAGTTTACTTACATTCAATATCAGAAACCAGAACGCATGTACTTGTAGTTTTACAACCAAATCCATGACAATTTATTTTGTATGAAAGGTTAAATGACTTAATAACAACTTTCTCAGAATGTTTTTTCATTTTCTGGATGTTGGAAAAAAGTGCAATTTTTTGCTCCTAGATAGTGAAAAAATATATCATTATGTTCTCAGTTTAGCTATATAAATGACCTTACTGATAAATGAAAATTGATATTTCAAAGCTGTAGTTTATTATAGCCTGATGGCATGTTAGCCATTATCATTCAAGACAGTACTTAACTCTGAATAATACATTATCCTGACTCTCTGAAATTGTTATTATGAGATTTTAATGCACCATAAGACATGTCTTGTGATCTTCTGCATGCTCAAATGTCAGTCTAACATATTAATCTCACATATATCTTGGAAAACGGTAGTTTGGCAAAAACTGTCTTCGTATATAGCATTTCTTGTACTATGTTTCATACATGGATTTATGTGGAAGTATGGGATTTGCAACATCTGAATAAAATAATTATCTTTTCTGCACACGAAATGCAGAAAAATGAGATCTGAGCCATAACTGGGAATTCTAGATTCTGTCAAAATATCCTTATTAAATAAACAGTGTTGTTGACAAAGCAGACATGATACTGAGGGAATGTGTGTGAATATATTTTTGGGTTTGCACTTGGATTTTTCATGTTGTTCCTTTCTGATCGGAAATTATTTGTCTTAGTTTAGATGATGCTATTTTCTATTTTACATTTCTGAGAAAAATGCATTAGCTAATCTTGAACTGGAGGATGACGGGCAAGAACAAGGACAGAGAAAGAGATTCTTCTCATCTCAGACTCTTGCAACCTGGAATTTATGCACAGTACAGCAAAAAATGGTTTGTGAACTGCTATCTCCAGCCAGCTGGGCCAAGTTTGTGCCTATTCACATTTGTGTCCACTCAGTCTCAGAGATGCTGTGGGCCTTGTGAGGACAACTGCTGAAGGAGGATAATATAGTCAATCTGCTTTTCTCAAAACTAGAGCTAAACAATAGGCAGTGTGTCTGCTGAGCCAGAGATGTTTGCTGAGCATCAGGGTCTGCTGGGGCAAGATGGCAACTCCATCATACCACTTCCTTTGTTTGTTGTGATGGTTAAGGTGGAAAAAAGAAGCTGTCAGAGAGATGTTCAGTTATCCAAATATTCCTGTGGCTGGTCAACACAAGTGGAGGAGTGCTCTGTAAGACTTACAGTCCAACTCCAGCAAGTTTAGCATTGTATCCTTGGACCATAGCTGGAATAATTGCTTGAGGGCTGTGTTCCAGACTTAGCAAAGGGAAGTCCTAAATTTAAGGATTTTTTCTCATTTGTGTCTGTATTAATCAAAATCTTGTAATTCTGGACTTAATTTGATAGGGCCCATATGAAAAATGGTTTAGATGACATCCCTAGGATTGATAGTTCACAAATCAGATTAGACCTACTTCAAACTAAACTAAAAATTCAACATATAAGCTGTTACATATGTTCTGCATGTTCTTCCTTAGGTAAGAAAATTAGTGACTGTAACTCATATCCTCTCAAAATGTAACAGATATTTAAATGAAGCAAACTTTGAAAGGCAAAAATGTTCTTATTCATACTGATTATTTAGACAATGGGGTCTGGTCCAAAAAGATCTGTAAAGAAAAATAATTTTCACCCAAATCCCAATGTTGTTCGACTGCCAGATCACATTCTTTCTCTAACTGTGGGCTAGTTGTAGTTCTGTAACACAGTAAGTTCTTTTGAAATAAAAATGCAGCAAAAGCTGTCCTTGAACCTGCATTATATTTTCTGGTTCTCAACCTAAAGGAGTTGACTACTGCAATGCTTGACATTATAAGCATATATTATATTTTCTGTTTCACCACGTTTAGAATGTGTGTTAAAAACACATGGTCTGAAGGCTCTGTTGAAATCTGTATTTACACCATTTGAGGATACATGCTTAGAACTCTATCTTAACATGTTTAAAACTATCTAATCCAAGACTTTTATCTTTATGTGGTCTGATTTTCTAAAATTTATCTTTGCAGCCTACAGAAACTTCCTTTGATTGTCCTGATTACATGTCTGCAATGATCAGAGACACTACTTTCTGATTTTAAAGAGGTAACAAAGAGAAAGAAGGAGAGAAATAATGACCAGATATAATGCTGAAGGCGCAATAATTGAAAGGAAGAGCAGTATTTCTTAGTATGTTGCAAACTGAATGGAGGTTGTGCAGTTTAAAGGAGAGGTTACAGGGTCTATTGCACAAGAAAATTTCAATTTGGAGCCAGCAGTGGCCACCTGCGGTAAGGAAGATGCTGGTGCAGAAGAGGAAATGAGTAGTAGGATGCATGGATAATAGGCCTTGTAAAGAGAGAATTCAATAAAGCAGCAGCTGGAGAGGCATCATGGCAGTTCAACAGTCTTTGTTAGGTGTGGTGCTGCTGTACGCTGCTGTTCTCATTTCTATTGCAAAATCAACAAGACACTAAGTAATGCTTAGGAAAATTAGATTGCATTTTCACCTTATGATAGAAAACAGGCTTTTTGTTCAGTAGAAAATAACAGAAAAATTATACACAGGGGTTGTGTATATCTTCTTTCACCAAAAAAATCTCCAATCAGTCTTTTTCACAGAGAATTCAGGGAAATAGTTGTCTGGTTATATCTAAGGGAAATTTCTGGATTGCTACTCATAAAAATTGTCAGGGGCAGATACAGACTTCTCCATTCCAAAGCAAAGATTTGCAATGTGTTCATAATGACTGTTCTACAGGAGCTACATATAAGTAGACATAAGAATATTTATAGGTAAGTAATTTATCCTGAATGTTATCGACACTAACCAACCGCAGACAAATGACAGTATGTAAAAATATGTGAACATCCAGTCACCACCAAAGAGCTCAGTGCCAATTAGTTAATCCAAGTGGATGGTTCTTGAAATGAAGCATATAAAGCATATTAAAGTTCACATCTTCAAAACATTATTAAAGGTGAATAAGGCTCCACTGAAATGGCTGGAGTTGCTCACACATATATGCAAAAAGAGGGATTTTTGAGCTTGAATGCTTGGCATAACTACTGAAACTTCAGGGGTGCATTGTACCAAGGTCCAAGTCAGGGGCACACACTGAAATCAACTGTGACATTCTGCAAGCCCTGGTTGACCTGAAGTGGAATATTTTAAATCATTGAACTTCATGTTTCTTTGCTCACATCAATTGCTTATAATTGATCACATCATCTGCTTATAAATGTATTTCAGTGGCATGGTATCCAATACCAAACCAGCCAACTAGCCCCTTATCAAACAAGAGAGCTTTGTATCTTAAGGTGAGAGCAGACAAATTATTCCCTGGGATGACATCAAGGAAGAAATGAATCACAGAGTATTTCCATCAAGAAGTTGTTGACAGTTTGAGGAAGGCAAATAATTCAATGATTAAGTGAGAAGTCTGTTATTTTCCTTTGTTGTATATTATTTGTGAAGTGTGATTTTTATTTTTATACTTTCTGAGTAACAGTAGACAAGAAAGGATAACTAACATAACAGAGGGAAAAATGTCACTTTGAAATATGCGAAAGATGTGATCTCAGATAAAGGTTCCTCATGAAGGAACTGAGAAGACTTAAGGGGCTGAAAAATAAAAAAAGAGAACATGGATCTATGTCATTGCATGAACAAATGCCTCTATATCTTTTATTTCAAGTTGATCCCAGGGTAATCATTCATGGTAAGACTGTCACCCATGCACGTTTAAGTGTGAGATGAGGCAGCTCTTCATCAGAAAACAGTTGGAAACAGGGAAAATATCCTCCGTATGTACCTTGAAGTGGAGCAAAGTATTTCTGAACTGAATCCAAATTAGATCATGTGAAGCTTTACATGTTTTCTTTTACTAAAAATGTTTATTTTGATTTCCCGTGGCATAGATCATGATAGCTCTGTTGAAATCAGTGAAGTTATGGCAAGATACCCCCAGTCATATATTTAATCCATAATGCAGAATGACAGTGTTTTCAATAGGCTGCAGGTGATTTTTGCCACGACCCTCTTGCACACAGCTGCATTAACATAAGCCAGCTCACGTGTAGTGCTGTTCTCTTTTTTCTGCAAACAAGCAAGCAAGCAAGCAAGAATGGTAAATATTATGACCCTCGCTTCATCCAGACAGCTGACAACAGAAGAAAGTTTTTACTTGAATCATAGCTGTTTACAAAATGCTTTGTTCCGCTCTGACTAATAATTGGTCAGGGAAATTAGGCAGGGAAGTTTCTACACGGAACTGACACATAATGTAGATGACTAAGTTAATAAAATATCACTCTTCCTTTTCATCCAACAGTGTGGTATTATAGACAAAGTAATTTGGATGACCCAAAAGGGGAGATATTAGAAAGACCAGGGCATCTTCATTTAGAGCAGGGCTGTTAGTTCTGGTATTCTGGCTAAAGTGATGTCTGGTGTGCTAAGTTCTCTTGAAGTTTAAAATACATCATCAGTGTCTGGCATCTCACCTTCTTTTTCTCTCCTATCTGGGTCAAACAGTTCTTGTTATAAGCTGTTTATGGTAGGTATATCTCATGATGCTTAAACCAGAAATTCTCAGTCATGAGAATGAAGCTATTCAATTGCCAGTATTTATTCATAACATAGAGGCATGCCTGTTTGCAGATATAATTCCTCATTTTCTTCACACACAAATGGAAATCAAATCTTGGCTCTCCTTAGCGACACCCATATGTAGAAAATCTAGATATGTTAATTTTTTGCAATTTCAAAATATTGTATGTCATATGTTCCATTTGTGCTGGGATCAGTATGAAAAATACCAGTCTTGAAATGAAATTATATATTTATTATTTAGTAAAATGATTAATAATGACTGCTCATGAGCTCTTTCATTTTATTTATGTTTTTTAAAGCTTTTTTAAAACTATGGTTATGTTAGATATGCATTGAAGCTTTCCCTATAAGTTTAGCATGACAAGCATAGAAATAATTTTCTGGCTTAATATAGCATAAAAATTGTTAAGAGGTTTCTGACTCTTCTGATTTAAAACCTTCTCCTGCTACTCATCCCCCTGCAAATAGTTTCATTACCTTAATTTCTTTTGGAAATTGGAGACAGCTCGTGACTAAGAGACTGCAAAGCTTGATTCAGTGTTTATTTGGCAACTAAATCATGAAGGTCTTTAAAATATTACAGAGTGTAGACACAGAAAGGGCAACTTTAACTCTTAAAATGAGTGCTCCATTATAAATCATTCAAAAGGACTTATTTTCACTGACCAACATTTTTTAAAAAGGAGGCTCAATTAATTTGTCTCAAATATGAGTTTCAAAATCCTTGGTTTAGAGGCATTTAAGATATGGTGTTACCAATGGTTTACACACTTTATGCTCTGCTGTTCTAAATGGGAAATTGACCTTGTTTCTCAGTGACCTGTTTAATCAGTTAGTAACACTGCTACTAAAGCTTCTGGAGCATTTTGGGAACATTGTGTCTGGGGTTTGAGTCGGGGGTGGTATTGAGCCTTCCAAATCTCAAATTATGACAGGATATATTTTTGATGTATGCTATGTTTTAGACTTCCATTTATCTGTTTGTCTGATTTTCTGAAGGCCACAGCAGGATTTTCACTATGCACAAGACTAAAAAGTTGCTGGTTTGTTTTCCTACATGGTGTTTATAAACATATTATGAAACTCAGTAAAACAAACTGAGAATTCTCAGTGTGTTTCTTTCCTGCAGTTTTTCCAACAAAATTCAGTACTCATAAACATTTAGGTAAAGCTTATTTATTGCCACCTAAAGGAATGATCTCCAAGACCAGAAACTCAATTCTTCCAGCCCAAAGGAGGTGATATCTTTCCGGGTAAGTGTAAAACCCCAGCACATAAGTGGGAAAAAGTTTTTTCTACAGGCTGGTTTTTACATGTAAGACTTTTCCTCCTTTCCTAAATTGCCAAAACTTCTGCAGGATCCTAAGTGATGTAACTGGAACAGGGCGAAAGCGTATATATTGCCTAACATTTTTTTTAAATGTGTCACTTAAGAGGAAACAAAGGAAGAGGAAGAAATCTTTGGTAATTTCTTTTTCAGACATATTTGCACCACCGAGGCCAACATTGCATTCCCTTAGGTATAAAATTGCTAGAGTAAAGTCTGAGAGCTTCTCTCTCTGACAGTCAAACACAGCTGCATGAGTTGGAAAAGCATTGTGTAGGCTATAAAATGGGATGAACAAATAATCACACTTTACTTTCCAAAAGTCTCTCTCCTCTACATTAAAGGTCAAGCAGAACAGCTCTTTCATCTCCTAGTGTTCGTGGCTAAGGACATGCATGGTAATCTTCCTCAACACTGAGCAGTATTACTAAAACCACATTATTCATACTTAAAGCACTGGGGCCTTACAGAGCAGCTGCTCTGCAAATTCACCAGAGGAAGGTGATTAAGTCCTTGTATGGCCACTGTATGATATGCAGACCTCTTGGTGCTCTCTTGCTGTGCCATTCTGAATCTGAGGTGTCAGTGATTAAAAGTCGGTGTGAGGTGACTATTTGCAGCTCAGCACTGATGTGACACAGTAGTTAGTCCTACTGTCATCAAAAAGGTGCCAAAAGAACTGGGGGCTAGTCCTACTGTCATCAAAAAGGTGCCAAAAGATTGGGGGGCCCTTTGGCTTGTCATGAGCTCTTTAATCTGGTGTAAAATTGTGTTTGTTTTCTTGTGCCTATCTTTGCATCCTTTTCTGACTTCTCATCTACTATTTCTCTCCTTTTGTGGTTTTTCTGCCTCTTGATCCTCTTTCATTTCTTGTTCTGTTGATTTTCTCAATCTTGTGCTTGTGCTAGTGATTCTTCTTCCCTTTGTCTGTTTTAGCTCCTCACCCTCTTCCATGGAGGGATGCCTTGCAGCTGGTATTATTATGAGATTAGTAATGCTCCCAAGACAGCATGGAGCATGCCACACTTAGCTAATCCGGTCCTTTCCCTGCTCTGTGTAGATGACTTCAGAGCAAACAGAGCAGAGAGAGGCCCCAAGGAGGGCAGTGTAATGATCCACTTCCATATGGGGTATAAAGTCCTTTCTTTTAAAAGAGGGCTATTATTTTTCCATTTTATTGTTTTCTGCCTTTCCCATCCTACCCTGCCACCAGGCACACAGATGCAGATCTGCCCTGCTTTCTGGAAAGGGCACGTTTTACAGTCTAGGTGGACTTTAAAATTACCCCCATGTGCCATTCCATCATGCCTGTAACGCTGCGTGAATGATATATATGTTATATACCCAGAGGTGGCAGCATTATTTTCATGGTGTGGTTTCCTTGGTGTCCTGTAACAGCTGTGTCAGGCAGCAACTGTCTTTGCAAGGATGCCCCTCAGAAATGAGATCTTTAGGTCTCCATTGTAAGCAAAATCCCTGGGGGAGAAATAGAAGCAAGCTGATCTGCTGATGAGCTTGGCCAAAGATAGGAAAGCTGAAAGGGCTGACTTGGCACAACTTTCTTAGTGAGATCAGGTTAAGCAGAACCTGCATTTAAGCCTAACAATGAAAAAATGTACATAGAAGGAAGAAGGGACACAGTGAAGCTGAAAGCAAAGTAGTGACAGAACAGATTGCCATTCTGGAAAAGAATAACAGCTTTTACTTTGTATCTGGTATGGTTTCACCCCTGGGTCCAAGAAGCTCATTAAATCCTTTAGTAAGACTAATATGGTACAGAGGGATGTACAGCTAAATCTCAGGTAAATTCATTGGCCTTTTTTCCTGGTCTGTGCTCCCTGAAATTCTATGCTGCTATGCAACTCCTGTACAGCAGCTTAATTTTTTAGAATTCCCTCAGAAGTAATTGAAAAAAACCACTTCCTTCACTTCTAGGCTTAAAGAAAGTACAAATTCCTAAAGGCAATACTGTTTATTTGAAAATTGATGTAGGTAAACCTGCATAAACTGTCCAGTGTTGTATTTTGCTTATCAATAGCATTCATGACTTTGACAGACACGTTGCTAATAGGAAATTGTTTTATATGAAACAATCTAGTTTTCCACATCACACTGTAACTATTTTAATGACAATACATCTACAGACATCTATTTGGCCTGCAAGGGGAAAAAAGTGTATTCAAAACATGGAGCTAAACACAGTCTGTGTTTCAATAACATCTGTAACTTGATAAGTGCCTCAGTCTCTGGGATCCAAATTGAGGCACTTCTAAACAGAGCTTTGTATATCTGCGAATGCAGAGCACTCCCTCTGGAAAGCAATGGCTTAACTGGCACCACGCTTCTTAGATGTGGGTTTTTTGGGGGTGGTGGTGTTGGTGTTGTTACTGTTTGTAACATAAAACTGTATTTGTTATCTCTAAAATACAGCTACTTGGCATATGCCTTTACCTGTGCCTGCATCACTCACTCTCTTGCCTTTAAGAGATAAGCTTCAAGTGCTTGCAGTTGATGCTCCCATTTAAAAGGCAAACTCTATAAACGTATATCCTTCATAATATTCCATACAGGCTAAAGGTTCAATTTCCACAACACACCACAAGACTGAGTGGGGTTTCTTTTGCCATCTTCAGAGCTGTTTTAATGTTCTTTAGCAAAATAGGCTTGTGTGTAGGTCAGGCTTACCCAGTGCACATTAGAATTTCAAGGGCCTCTGATATCCATCCTATTTACCGAACTTTATAATTTCTGTGGGTTTTCAGGCACTTCACTTTTGTATATTGTTTTTGCAATAGATCACCTTATCTATTTCCCAGAAAACATTTTTTTTTTCTGTTATCCATCCATTAAAGGGAAAGTTTGTTTTCTCCTTAACTCCTAAAGAAGGCAGAGCTAATCAGCTATGAATTTTTATTCCACTGATCAATGTCATCTATAAATGGTGTTGTAAGGAAATTTCTTGTTTCTGCACTAGAGAATTACAGAAACAATGCAGACCAAGGACAAAAACATATCCTATGTAAGCAGTCAGATTCCTGCCAGCATAATCTGTAAGTGGGAAGTTAACACTTGGCTTTTTGAAAGTGCAATAATCTCAAAACTGGGTCAGAGAGACTGAAGGGTCAAAAAATTAATTAATGTTCTGCTGAAACAACATCATTTTGGTACTGTTGAGCATGCAGACATTCTTCCCTGCTTCTGCTCTGAAGTAATATACTCAAAAAAGTTACAGGAAATGTGTCTTTCTACTGATACTGAATAAAACATAGGAATATTTTAAAACTGTATTAAATCAGTGCTAGTACTACTTTAAATATTTTTAGCTCTTTCTTCTTTCTTCTTTTTCTTTCTTCTTTTTCTTTTCTTTTTTCTTTTTCTTATCAAGAGAGATAAAGTAGGTATCATCTCTCCATCTCTTGAAAATGATACATATGTCTAAAATATTCGTGCTTTGGCTATACATCTCCCAGCTGCAATACTGTTAATAATTATTAAATGTCTCCATGACTAAATAAAATCTGTTTGATGATGTCCTTCTAAGTTTATGTGGAATGATTTCACAGGGATCTGTGAAATATAAAGACAAAAGGTTCACCCGAATACAAGCACAGGAATGAGCCTAGTTACCTCTCCCCTCTTCCTCCTCCTTCTCCCCTCTGCCATCACCTAGACCAGTTGTAAAGGGCATTCTTTTGATTTGGTTTTATCCGTCTGCCTTGTAGAGCCAGTCTGCTTACTGTCAAGCTTGCAAGTGTGAGGGAACTTGTATTGCTTCTTGTCTGGGTGAGTGGTGTCTCTTAGGATGAGAAAAGCCATTGCAGTGGCTGTTCTGGGGCTGGAAGTGTGATAGCAGCAGCATATTTAAACATGACCCTCCCACAGGATGAATCACTTTATCAGCCTGTTTAGACATGAGTCATGGAGGCTCATGAAAGGGTTCCAATGGCTTGTTGTTGCTTTAATAAATTGTCTGTTGCAAATTAATTTAGGTTCCTGCTCTGTACTTTTTTTTTCATTTCTCAGGAGAACTCTTAGCTAGGAAATACCCTGCACCAATAGAAGATTGCAAAGTATATCTCAGGAACTTTTTGCTCCAGGGTCTTCAGAGATGGTTGATTTACAGTAGAAGAAGTAAATCTGGGGCACAACACCAACCTTATAAGAAATTCAAGTTTCTACTTTTTGCCGTGGATTGGTCCATGAAAGCTTAAGTGGTCCACAATGGAAAGAATAAAGAGAAATACCGATGGGACTGAGAGGAAACAAGGAAAAAGGTTCAGGGTGTAGGTAGTGATTTCATGGAGCAAGTGTACCATGCTGCCTCTGCACAATGAACAATATGGGGAAAACTGAGCAGAAACATCCCTTTCTTCTTTGATTCGGCCCCGTGGGAATTTCTTCAGGCAGTGTTCTGTGTGTGGCCCACAACTCTACCTCAGTGGACTCAGGGCTGGGCTGGAGCTGCAGGGCATAGGCAGCTTCAGGACCAGCCTTTCTGCAGGTCTGCTCAGCAGGGAGGGTTTGGCAATGGCAGATAGTGCCACCCTGGAAGGCCAAACGGGGCTTGGCAGCTGTCCTGCAGTCCCTCCTCTCCCATGGTAAATGGATCTTCCTGTTGGGGTACACTCACTTGAGACCAAGGGGCAGGGTTTTTATGCATTTGTTGACTTTTATGCTGCTTGTGTGAACACATGCTAGCCCATGCCGCACCATGACTAATGCTCAGGGTATGTGGTGTTCCTAACCGGGTGTTTGCACAGGGCTACTGCCCTTGAAGTGGCAGCTGCCAGCTCTGCTGCCAGGCAGACTCCACTGAAAGGAGCCCCTTGTTTGGGTACCTCAGCTGCTGCTCCCACAGCTCACTCCCCACACCAGCTTGTGATAACCCAGACCAGTGCCAAACACTGCGGTGTGCGCGGGCAGGTGTGCACCTGCCTGGTATGCACATGTGTGCAGCTTGTGTTTATGCAGAAATATGGGCTCGCAGGAGGTTTGGAGTGCTTTCAGCCCTTTCAGCCAGCTGTTGTGGGAAAAATACTTTGTGAACACTTGTAGGAGCAGAAAGATCTCACATGTGCTGCTGGCTGATAGACATCCTCTAGTGCTCAAGAGAGTAAAGATTTATTCTTTCTGAGAATCTTGCAGTGTTGTAGCTGGGATGCTCTAATACAGCTTGCCATCTCTTTAATCAGATACTTTTGAACTGAATAAATAATTCAAGTTAAAAAAATGGTTTAGCTTATATGTTTTTAATTATTTGTTGGCAAACACTTTTATTTCCAGGGCCCTCTTAATTAATGAACAATCAATTGAACTGCTCTTCCCCCTTGTTATTTTAAGAAATACTTTTAAATATGCTATCCATTTGTGGCCATATGCTATAAATATTTTCTTTAAAGGCTTGCACCTAAGAAGTACATTCTTTAGGTTTCCTTTACAAACTGAAGCAAATGCTTTAAACGCACTTGCATTCTCACTTGCTATCATACCCGTTGCTCTCTATCAACTACATAAAGCTGCTGTTTCAGCACACACTTGAGTCTTACTGCAGCTTGGAGGCTGAAATTTTCTGTCAAATTCAGGAGATTTCTGGTTTTCTTTTATTTTGCTCTACTGGGTTCACAGTTAAAGTGCTAGAGTCATCTGCAACTCTGGCAGTTGCTGTGTTTCCTTGCTGGCCAGGGTCAAAGTCTGGCTCCATTCAAGTCACATAAGCTCCACATTTTGTGCCCTGCTACCAAAACTGGACTAAACCACCTTTTTCCTAATTTGCCTCTACCTCTCCAAACATGTAAGGTGATAAGAGACTATCAGCTTAATGTCTAAAGGAGAGGGATTTATTTTGTGCATGGGTTAGGTAAAACATTATTTGCTTAGATGACAGTTACCCCAAATAGACATACTGCAGTTGGCTGTGCTTTGCCTGGAATAAAAGCAGTTGGATCCATAGCTGTGACAGTAAATGAGGATTAAAATGACATCCTGTGGTTTCAGCATCTGTGCTCTGAAAAGAGATACAGGAGTATATATTCTAAATGTATAATCAAGGAATGGGAAAGATTAACAAGCAATATCTGTGTTCTGTAATCAGTTTTGAAAACAACAGTAACAATTCTCACTTGCTTGATTATTTGATGAGGTCTAGTAAATATTTGAACCAAATAGTAATATGCATCTATAAACAACTGAAAAATGCATGACTTCAGATAATCTTATCTTCAAGAAGCAGGAGTGACTAAACACTTCCTCTTGTATCTCCTTACCTTTGATTCACCCACTTTTCGTCTGTGTCCCACCCTTCTGCTCTGTGTGTCCTGACACAAATAATATCTTGCTGATGAGGCAAAATTAGGATTTTGTGAAGCTTTGTCCGGCTGACCTGAGTGAGCTATGCTGGCGTTATCAGCTTTGTCAGATGGTGGGCCACTTAGCACTGTTGCCCTGGTCCAGACACCTGTCTCTTCAGCACTGGTTCTTCCTTAAAAATCCAAATATACTGGGTAAAAAAATTCTCATCTTATTTACTGTCTCCATAACCACTACCAAGTATTTGAGAGACTTAAACACCAGAGCTCTGATACTGGCTGTGTTTGCAGAGAGAGGCAAAGTCTCCATGCTCACTTAGCAAGAAAAACACTTTCAGTTCTCAGGACCATACTCAGCCCAATATAATTACATCAAAGTTATATGTGAGTCCATCAAAGGTGAATCTGCAGGGAAGAAACCTGTTTTCCCTTGATTTACTGACCTCATCCATTCTGGATTTGTAGTGTCTTTCAGTAGTTTTCTAATAGTCCTTAGAAGTTTCATCAAAGAACAGCTAAGAACAACATTTAGTTTGTATCTTGCATACACAACACGGAATTGCATGCACCATTTTTTTTTTTACTTTATGTAATCTAAATAATAGTTTCATTCTTGTGTTTTTGTAGATGCATATGCTAACAAAATTATTCTTTACTGTTTTAAAGAGTATCAATAACCAAAAATAGACAGTGATGTGCATATACAACCTTGTACTTTCATGTTATTTGGGGTTAGCTCATTGTCCACGCTCCAGACGTAACACAAAACTGCAGGATTTTTGTGGGAATTGGAACAGCATTACCACCAGAACAAAAATGGTTGGAAAAATGATTACTGTGACAAACATAATATTTAATGGCTTTAACTTGGATTCCAAAATCACTTTCTATCTGTCATTCACCAGGAGCAGGAAGGAAGGGAAATGTCTATTCAGCAAGAAGCAGCATGCTGGTCTTCAATACTCTGTACTTGGAGAGTGACCCTGGGCCAATTTTTGGAGTCTTGTTCTCATAATTTTTAAAAGACACTAGATTTTGCTTGAACTGTAAAACCACAGTTTTCCCATCATTTGGTTATGCAATGGCTGACAGCAAAAATCCAGTGTGGAATCTTTGAGAGAAGCATATAGACCTTACAGCATGCTCAGTCCAAAAATGCAGGTTATAGAAGAAAAATGGGAATGGTTTTGGTTTTGTTATGAAACCCTTTGAACTATTTGGGTGGAATAATTTCAGGGCTATTTTCTTCCTGAAGACAGCAACTTTTCCTACTGTGTTGAAACACTGACACAGTAACAGATGTGTTTAAAGCATGTTCCATTATTAGTATACAAACTAAAACCGAAGTCCTTCACCAAGAACACAGCTAAGTATCTGACATTAAACATTTGAATCTCCCTTCTGTAGTGCATTGCCATTGCCATAAAACACAACAAATGTGCTGGACATAAACTAAAGTAGTTGAAATGACCTCCCTCCGAAACAGCATTTACGATCTGGCCATAGTATATGGGTTTTGTGTGTGAGTAGGAGAAGGACGGTCAGTCTGGTGGTCTGTCTTCCTCTTCGCTGCACATATTTTGAGCAAGCTCAATATGAAAATATTTTTTTAAATGGGAACTTATGTTCTGATTCAAAACCAAAATTTACTCTGATGCCTTCACAAATATGCTTACAGTTAAATAAACATGTATACTTCACAAAAACCTGCAAAGCAACCTTCAAATTATTACTAAAATAGTAGCCAACGAATAAATTCCCTTTGGTTTGCAACTTGATTTTGAAATCATTTACAAAGCCACGGTTAAAGTCCTACTAGACAAGCTATAGAGCTCTGCACTATTAAATACACTTATTATAAACTGGGTTAGTCTGTCCTTCAGGGCAATGCCACAATAGTTAGGGCAGTGCCAAAAAATCACACGCTTGCAGAATATTTACTTGGAAATAAGGAGTGTATTGAAAGCCAGAGTCAGTGACTTCAAGATCCTGTCTCACCAACCCAATGATTCCAGGTAGTGGGATGCACACCTGGACAGGTTTCCAGAGGCACAATGTGAGCAGCATTATGCAGGGGGTGGGAAAGGCTTAACTTCATATGGCTGCATGGTTGAAAGAGTGTTTAATATTTGCTTTTTTTTTTCTTTCCTCTTCTTCTTTTTTTTTTTTTTTTAAGAGTTTAACTTTGTTGTGTGATCAGGCAATCGGATGCATTACAGGAACAGCTCATTTCCTTCAAATGGAATGACATGGCACAGCAGTTCCCAAGCTGTAATATGTTGATTAGGGTTGTGTGTAAACTGCAATCAGGTGATAGCTGAACTGGTTTGAAAGTATAAAATCAGAGGAGGAATACATTTAAAATGCATGATTAAGAAAGCTGGTATAACCAGGTGTCTGAGCCTCAAGTGCAGTGTGTTCTTGGAATGATCCGAGAGCTCCTGATAAATGTCAGACTGGAGAAAAGGAGCCAAGTTGGTGCTTCTCTCCTTGGTTGTACAGTGCTGAGCACTGCACATTATAAATAATAGATCTTTCTACGGAGAGTTAACTTATTCCTTAATCACCATCAGGGCTGTGGTTGATGTGTTTGAATCCCAGTTCAAGCATCTGCAGCTGCTCTGACATGTATTCCTTTATGCCCTTGGACGCCAGCCACCCCTTCCCAAAGAGCAGTCCTTATTTCTTCTCTTTCCATGCTTTTCCTGTGCTTGGCCTCTGAGGGGAAAATTTCAGTGTAGTTTAAGACAAATCCTTACATTTGTCTTGAAATATTCCTTCTATGTTAGAGAACAGTCTTTGTAACCACAGCATTTGAGCACTTAAAAAATCTGCTGCTCATATTTAGAAAGTTTACCTCTGTGTATGAGAGTAGGTCTGTGTGCATGTGTTATGTGAAGATAACAAACTGTGACCTAGAAAAACAAAGGGTCACTTGAAGCTTGTCGTCACGTTAGCAGCAGTTGTTTTACTTTGTTTTAAACTGAGCAATACAAAACTCTTAAGAACACATATACTGGAAAGCAAACATTACCCTACATCAGCCTTTCTTCTGTAAAAGTGTTACCACCTTCCCCATGAGACATGTCCGTGCTAGTGCACAGCTGGCTGACATTTGTACTTACCTATGCTGTTGTCATCTTTGATTGTTGGATTAAACTTTGGAAAAGGCAGGAAAGAATATTTTTGTATGTCATTTATATAGGTCAGAAATTACCTACTTTATGTACTGAATGTGAGAGAGAGAAAACAATATGAAATTCATTCTGGCAAATACTGTATGAATGTCTAAATTCTTGCATAATCATTCAGTAGCTTAAAGATCATACAAAATAATAACATGTCATGAAAGTAGTCACATGCTTTATTTCTGAATCAAGTTCCACCATGACATACAGCTTTTACTTTTGTACTGCTTAACTTCAGGTGAAAGAGAATTTTTAAAAAGTCCATGTAAATAGAGATAGAACTTGTTCTAAGTTATTTAATTTTTGGCATGGGCATGTTGCCGTTTGGAAATATACCAATGACCTGGGCATATATTTTTTGCATGCAGTATCACTTACTCACCCCAAGTCATACTGTGAGACACCTCCACAAAGCTCAGACAGGAAATAAGCAACTCAAACAGATTTCCAAAGACAAACGCTCTGACATTCAGTTAAATAAAAGCCGGTATTGTTTTGCATGTGAATGCATGTGTATGCATTTTATCTCAGACCATCAAGCCAGAGCTCTGACAACACTAAGGGTATGAGGAAAGTACAGATGTATTGTTACTGAGAATGCAGCTGAGGAAAGACTTTGATTAAGCTGGTTTGGCTGGGAGAATACCTAAAGACACACTTCTGAAGATCTCATTAACATGACCCAGTTGAGTTGCAATGCATGTAAGGAGTTTGACGTTTAGATGTGCAGGCAAGCATGTACAACCTTACTATGATACAAAACTGGCAGTCAAATCCACAATGGTGAGGCTTGCTAACACCTACAATTTCCTTTAGGCCATTGATGGCAACTGTCTGTTGTAAGCAGAGTGAAAATGTCTTCCTAAAGCTTCAGTGAATACAGTGAATACTATATTGCTGTCTGCTTCCTACTGTGAGCAACTGCATTATGTGAATGAGGTATAAATTCTTAATTTACTTTGTGCAGCATATGCAGTTTTACAGGTTTTTCTGTGTTTCATCACAGAGTTGGTTTCTCTATATCCTATCTGGAGCTGCAGTTGTTACTTGCTGCCCTAATAATGTGCTTTCAGCTTGTTTAGAAGCAGGAATAAGAAGTAATTTTGCTGGAACAAAAAGTAGTTTTATTCATGATGTGTCCTCTCAGAAGTAGTATATGGCAATTAGTCAAACTTGCAAATAGTAGTTTTTTACTTGGATCAGCCAGCACTCATGTAATTTCTGGACATCAGTTTCTGAATAAATAACATTTTCCTGCTACAGGAATGGACTTGAACAGTTACAGTCAAGGATTTAAGGCTGATCTGTTCCTATCAGTGGGACAAGTGGTTGTATTTGGCTTCTCTGATGATCCAGAATGTCTCAGGCTGGAAGTGCAGATGGGATGATGGACTGGCTGATTTGCTTAGGAGATCTGTTCATTCATGTTAGGGGAGTTACATGTACAGCAGTTTTTAAACTTATTTTCTCTGTTAGTTTTTACATTATTTCTGGAGCTTCTTCCCAAGAAGATGTGCTTTCTCTTGACCTGAATCAGTGGAAAGGATCAGTCCTCTAGCAGAACTATGTCCATATGACCCTATGGCGTAGGTGCTGCACAGCACAGTGACGTGCACCCAGGTTTTACAGCCATGAGAAGATGAACTCAGTTTCCTTGGGACATACATGGTGTAAACACTACTTTCTGTCTTTCAACACTTTCTCAGTATTTCCTCACCTCCAGAAGCTCCACCTAGAACTGAAGTCAAAATCACATGGGAGGATGAAGTTATGTGTGACACTGTAGATGAAAATGCATCTGGGGAGGAAAGCAAATACTTCTACATCCCCCCTCTCATATTACCAAGTGTTCCCTTCCCCTTGCAGCCTGTGCTCAGCACCACGCTGAGCAGCTCTGATAACTAAATAAGTGTTGAAGATTTGAGGGCTCTCCTCTCCCCAGCAAATGCCTGATCTTTGGGTTGCCTAAGATGCCATGAAGGCAACAGGCTAGTAAGCAACTCCCTCCTCCATCTGGCTCCAGCTCTTCTGTCCCTATTCAGATACCCCCCATGGCTCAGAAACAATAACTGGTTTAACAATAAACTTTCACTGTTTGGAATTCAAATGGTTTCAAAGACTACTTTGTTGCCATAAAACAATTTGAACAAGCTTTTGAGCCTTTCAGGGTATTCTTACCCTTCTAGCAGAACTCAGCTCTGTTTTCCCAATTGCCTTGTTCCATGCCATTAATGAGGGACAAATGGTCAAGGCTGGGCTGTGCGCGGGTAGCTGCTCCCTTGTTTAAAAGCGTGTTTTCTCTGTGCCTACAGCAACTGAACATGTAATGACAGCGACAGAGGGGTGACAGGTACTCAGAGCAAGCTTGAGCTGGATTTTCATTATTTTGAGCAGTGCTGTCCTGGCTTACTTTGGAGTTGAGTGAATATTTTAAGGCTTACACAAAAGGCACTGCCTGATCTTTAATTTTCCTAGACTCGGAGTAAGTGAGTTTCTTACTGTTACTATCCTGCTGATTCTTTAGTGTATAAACTCTACTCACAGTAACAATGGGAACAGCTGTTAAAGAAAGAGTCTCAAATTTGGCACCCAGAGACACCAACCCTTTCTGAAAATTGTCATCAAAAGTCCATAATATTTTTCTTCAGCCAGGGAAAACAACTCAGAATGTACTACCGGTACCATCTGATGATTATCCATTAAACATGGAATAGAATTTAAACACTGATAATGAAAGAATGAAACAGTAACATATGAGACTTTCTCTCCCCTTTTGTTCAACCAAGTACAGTTAATAATAAAACTAAGATGCTGTTAAGGACTGCATATGAAACAATTCAATATTAAAAATAATTTTAATAATAGATGACGCTTATGTATTCTTGCAAATCAAAATCATTTACATGTGATTCTCAACTTTCACCAACATATATCAAACATAAGTGTAGTTTAGAAAGAGCTTTCTTTTGCTTTTTAAGTTCTGTCAGTTGACATCTTGAGCTTTTTTGTGTTCCTAAAGAAAGAGACCATGCACATTTAGTAAGCAAAAGAAGATAAAAAATTAGGACCTTAATTTCCAAGCAAGGAAATGTATGTATATATACAAAATGCAGAAGAGATGATCTCATGGAAAGAAGTCCTATTTCTGTTAGTGCCTTTTCATAGCTTTTTATTTTGTTTGTTGAATCTGGCCAGTTCTATTGTTCCCCCTAAAAATGACAGAAAACAGAATGTACAGTGATGGAACTGTGTCTTGCTCCATGCATTACTACATAACGTGGTCTGCTTCTGAGCTCTGCAACATCTATTTTTTGAGTTCAATCCCAAGTTTGTTGGGGGGTTTAAATACCTATTATAGGCTGTAGGCAGGTTCTCTCTGCTCTGCCTTCAGTACAGGGTATGCATAGGCCTAAGTATACATAAAGGGTTCCCTATGCAGAAAATGGTTGTTTTTTTTTTTTTTTTAAACAAGCCGGTGTGTAGAATTTCTGTGTCAGAGTATCCATGCCCTTTTACAGGGCTTCCCATGAACACAGTCAATAGCTCACTGTTCCATGCCATATGCTCTCCTCATTTGCCCATAGAAAGGGAGACCCTGCAGTGGTCAATGCACTACAAATGCCTAAATAAATTAGGCAAATATAAAATAGAACATACATTAAAGAAGCCTCAGGCAGCACTACAGTATGTTAATGGAATAACTGCACAGTACAGCGACCATGAAAAACAAGATTAATGACGTCAGGCAGCACAGACATACTAAAGAGGTGCAGTAAAGCCCAAGTGCCAGCTTTTTCACTAGAAGTAAATTACTCCTTATGCTCCTTAATGCTCCTGCAGAAGAAACTCTCTAAGTATAAGCTATAAGACCCACACTGCTGTCCTAAGAAGGAGGTTGGACATTTACATAAGGAGAAGGCTCCTCTCACTTCACACTTTGAGATATTCCGTGACTCAAGAGTTTCTGGGAGAAGAAGATGAGCAAACTAGCTTGCCAATGTATCATTGCTTTCAAGTCCATTCAGAGTTGCTCCCTGCGAATGTTCTGATCAGTTTGATCCTAATCAATATTTGAGAGTGAAAAGTGAGAGAATATAAGCTATTTGCTTTTTAAAATCCCTGTTGTGAGAGAGGATCGGTATGCAGATAATGAGCGACAGCTGCTATCTGACTTCCCCTGATAGGAGGTGAGAATCTGATGCTTTTTTTCGTCCAATCATCTAAAATGTGTACAGCCAATATTGTCCATATTTCTCTTTTTTGTTTTTTTAATCATTATTTAATTAAACAACATGCCTGGGAAAAATACGCATCTTTAAATACACCATGTCAATTATTTCCGTATCTTTCTTGATCATATCTTACTTCTTCACATACTTTCAGCAGATTTAGGTATTTTCATGGGTTTCAGGGGACAGAATTTGTTAGACATTTTTCTGAATATTTTTTCATGTTACCTTTTTTTCCTCCTCTGGGTCAAAATAGGTATTTCAGAGTTCTTTATTTAGTACTACATGAATGTGTGTCAGTATAAAATTAATATGCTTTATTTTTTTTATCAATAACATATTTTTCTGGTACCCATTTGCCTATTTTTATTTACTCCTTAAGTCTTGGGATCAGGATAATGATCCTTCCTTTAGAATACACTAATGATTTTAAACCTAAATTCTATTTTCTCTAAAGTCTCACATTTGGCAGCGAATACTTTGACCATACAAGAAACCCCATATATCTTTGGGTCTTTACATGACCTCTCACACATCCTCCAAACATGTCTGAAATCCTCAGACCGTAATCCCAAATTCCATCTAAATCAATCTATTATTTGTGATTTTGTTTTCCCCCTAGGCTCCAAATGCAGGCAATGCAAGTAAAATGTATGCCATTGATCTCTTCAGACTACAGAAGGCCATTTAGAAAATATAAATACTTCTTTGCACCTCAAGTGCCTAAATCCAGTGGCCTATTTTAAATCAAGGACTGAAGAAAGTCAGTCAGGAATTCATCAATAATTTTGTCATCTCCTAGGCAAAGTAACCTGCTTCAGAAGGGGAATCTCATAACAAAAACGCTACTTGAATTGTTTATATGCCATTAATTTTTTTGGCAGTTACATTATCAGTAGCAATAGTATCTGACTCTTGCTAGCTCTTTGCTTCAGCTTAGGACCTTAATTGAATTAAAGGGTATGAACATGGAAGAAGTTTCAAGGCTCCCCTGTGTGTAACTTCATGCTAAAATAATGAACAATTAAAGGAATAAGGTCTTTTTTCCCCTTGTTTCCCAATTCCCAGTTGTATTTATTTGAAAAAGATAAGGCAACTTTGTTATCCTCTGGATGAAAAAAATTGCAGTTGATTTTGCCATACTAGCAAAGCAGGTCATTGCCTAGGGAAAAATGCATGAAGAATTGAATCGTCCATAATTATATTGGGGATTTCTGGGGGAGAGCAAAGGGATTCCTGTTTGTCAAGGCAGCAACGCCTTAAATTCAGGTCTGGACAGACAAGCAATTAGAATGGCTTGTTCAGGATCACAGGATCAATTTCTGTCCCCTGAAATGTGTAAGCCAGATAAAAGAAGCCCCTGTATAAGAGGAGGTGGAACTATCACAAAACAGTATCTTATGCATTATGTGGTGATAAAATGAAATGCTTGGATTTTCATTGGAGCTGTTGCTTAAAGCTTTTGGTGATACTTTATACAAAAATGTTAGGTTTTTTTATTTTTTAATTTTTTTATTTTTTTGTAGGGTTTATTGTTTGGTTTCGATTTTTGGGGTTTTTTTGCTTTTAAAAATACAAGGTGGCATACTTAGAGGCATCTGAAACATTGAAGAGATGACCTCCTAATCATATTGCCTGCTCCACCCCAATTCAATTTACAGAGTTGAAAGAAGCCATCCTTGGAGAAGGGATTACATTTGTTGCGATCCACTCTTACAGACAGTGACCCAGTGTATTTAAAGCATGCTCTAAAAACAATTTGAAAAAACAGGTCATAAAGTTCATGTTTGTGCTGTCAACAGGCCAACTGTTGTGCCTCAGCTGGGAGATACAAAGCTGTGACTTTAATCTGTGCAGGGTAGCCCTAATCATGGATATATTTAGACAGCCACATTATCAGCTGCCAGGGGGACCTGATTGCTGCTGAGAGCCCAGATCCTCTGTTGCACCAGTGCCCTGGCTGGTGTAGCTGCCAAAAGTAGGCAGCAAAAATATTCTGAGGTGGCTGACTTCCCTCTGTCCTGTCAGCCATGGGGCTCTCCAGAGTGCTCCCCACACGTGGACCTCACTGCAGCACTGCAGTGACGCCTTTGTCGGCAGTCACACACGTAAGCAGCCCGATGCACCCCGTCCTCATGAAGGACCATGCACATAGCGTGCTCTGTCCACTAGTGCTCTTACAGCCCATGGGATCAGAACAGAGGGGGTCACATACTGCCCACAGCACCACCAGAAACTGTATGTTGTGCATTTTGGGCCCTAGCAACTGAAGTTTTGCTCTGTAGATTCGCTTCCCTTGGTCACAGCACGCAGCCACAGTGACCGTGTGGACAGAGCCATGGCTTGTAACTCAGGGCAAAGAGATGCACAGCAGGCTAAAGGAGTGTTAGTTACCCAGTGGTGAAACAGGCATCACACAGGAACAAAAACACTCTTGTGTCCTGGTTTTTCCTCTGTACATGTCTGTGGAAGATGTTTGTGTTATCTAAACACAAAACAGCTACAGCTCTCCCGGAGGGTCAGGGGCATTGGTTATCAGCCCAATGTCCCCTCATGTCTGGAGGGGAGACAGAACTGAGAGCAAGCAGAAGATGCATGAGCATGCATGAATCTGAAAGGAGGAAAGGGCTGACTTTTATTTTGCTTTTCTTTTTGGAAAAGGCTTTTCTAAGTGGATGTGAAAACAATTACCCATCTTTTATGAGCTCTGGGATGTACAAATGACATACCTAAATAAATTTGAAATGTTTCACTATCTTCAGTAACATATTGTCCTTGCTTTCTGTCCTGGAAGGTTGAAGAGGGTTTAACAATTTTTTTTTTTTGTATCAGAGGACATACTTGATTCTCTTGAAAGTAGTATCTGTGTGTATGAAATGGAAAGTAGGAATGTATTTAGTCCTTTGAAGGAGTGGGACTATTTGTATTAATAGAATCATCCCAATTTAACAGCAAAACTTCAGATTCTGATAACTGAAAACATTTTAAACTTCTTTAGCATTTAATACTCTGTATCTAAATTGCAAATGAACTGTTGAGGAAAGTGTTTGTTGAAGTGTGTTTTATGAGTGCTATAATCCACATGGTAATCTGCAGGTTTTTAAAAATTAACATTTCTTGGATTTTGTAAAAAAATATACCATTAAAAACTTTAACTATTCTGGGACCAATTTTAAAAGATGGATCTTAGTTCTTTCAGTATTAGTAGAGGCATTCAAATAACTCAAATCAGCATAGGGATGATATTCATTGCTGTTTGTGCTGCTTGATTTCCAACGTAAAAAACAGTTCATTCAGCTATCCTAGAAATAAAAATAATTGCTTTTTCAATATTGTATGTGTCTAAGTACCTCTGAAGTGACCCTTCAGTATTCCAATAAATCTGATAGCCTTTAAACCCATTCGTCATGTGCAAAGGGTGACAAATGTTCTCAATTCACAGGACTTAGAGCTACCTGCTAAAGGACCACTGAGAAGATACAGTTCCTAACAAGCATCCTCTGGACTCTGCCTCCTGATCTCATACTCTGCTATTGGCAAAAAGGAACTCATCTATTTCCCAGCATTTGAATGTTTTGTCAGTTAAAACTCAGAAAAAAACCCCAAAAAACAAAAAACAAAACCAAGCATGAAAGTCAGTCAATAGGTTAAAAGCCACCAAGTGAAAGAAAACAGGTTTGGTAAATTTTAAAGGCAAGGTTCCTAAATCATTCAACACAGTGAAAGATCCTGCTACAGAATTTCGTGGCAAAACTCTGACACCAGAGGAAAGCATTCTGGCTTTGGGATGTGTATGCACCAGCAAACAGCTGATGTTAAGTGCACACCAGTATGTTGACCTTATGCTTCCAGAAGAGGAAGGTATGGATAAATAGGCTGGTCAGCTTCTTTTCAAGGAGTTAGTGTGACTGACACATAATCAATGAAGAAGTTAGTGCTGATAACTATAAAAATACTTGGAAAAAACTCATGGCAGTTATAAAACAAAAATATGCCACTACCTTTGTTTCATTTGCTTCAGAAATGAGTGCACATAAAATTCTCTTCCACCCTCCATTAAACAACTGTTTGGTCTCCAATCTTCGGAGTTAATGAGCAACATTACTGCATTTTTATGTGACCATCCATAACTTTATTTACTACAGGTAATCTTTTATTCATCTGTCTTCACAAAGAAGGGTGTTAACCTTCATCAGGAGTAGTAAAACTGCTGTTGCCTTTGTTCTAAAGCCTCCACTGATGAAATGGGCATTTCTGTGGTTGTAACTGCTTTATAGTTGGAGTGGGGAATCTAAAGCAAGTTTTTGGTATTTACAAACACAGGGTCAAAAAGATTTGAGATTATTAGATTAAAAATGAAATGAGATCCACAGAAATCTAATGCACTCCAAGCTGGCAAAAGGTGAAATTTCTACCTGCACCCAAAGAAAGTGGGATTCTTCCTATCATCAAAACTTCTCAAGATACTGAACCCTCATAGGTGTTCTGTTAGGCTGAGAGTCGTAACTACAGTTCTCTTCAAATCTTGAGCAACTGAAGCTCAGCCTTGTTATACTTTTGGCCATTGGGTGAAATGTTGAGTTTAAATCAACAAAGCAGTGAAGTATGGCTCAGTTCATCCTTCTAAGACTGTTTTGTGTTGAAATCACTGCATTAGTCTAGCAATTTAAAACATGTACATGAAAAATTCAGGTTTCAATCACTATTTCTTACTGTACATTCCACTACCTTAAGAACAAAAAATATGATCAGTCTTCAGGAAATGTCAGCTATTACTAAGCCATCTCTATACAAACTATTGAATCTACTTTTAATGCAAAGTAGGAAATTGCATAACTGATGGACAGATAATTTTCTTTAGGACTGTAGCAACTGAAGGAGTTTTCTTATGATCATTCCAGGACATCCCTAATAATATCTTTATACTGTGATATCAATATAGAAAATCCAGGGAGTATGCACCCACATTTGGAGGTAGCTTTGAACAGATCTGGAAATTTCAGGGCAAAGGGGACAATTGGGAAAGTTTTTTGTTGTTGCTGTTGTCTTTTGGTTTTATAAATCTTATGTGAAACAGAAGTGTTTGGGTGCTGGCATCACCAACTCTGGCACGGCCCTACTGAAACCATGCTGCCTGGTAGATGAGACTGAAGCTCGGAGTTGGTGGGAGGAGATGACTCTGCAGGAAATACCCGAGAGCTCCAGGGTAACAAAACTGAGTGGAAACAATAAAGGCATGATGGTCTATACAGAGCAAAGGAATGTGTTGCAGACATTCCCTGCCTTGGCCTTGCACATGTTGGTTTCTTGGTATGAAGCAGCGCAGTTTCGGGGCCTGAGCTGGCTGCAATGATGTGGCACCAGACAGGGCTGAGACAGCTGGTGGGACTCCACCTACTTCTGGTGAAGCACAGCCCTGTATTTTTGTTCCATAGTGTAGATACACATGACTCTAGGTCTCCCTTCCTCTCTGTTCTCTCAAATGAATTTCTACTTTTAGGTGGCCACCTCAAGGCATCAGTTCCCTCTCCACTAACTGCTAGCTGAGCTGTGGGCCACAAAAACCCAAAGGGAGAACAATGTGGCTGCAAAGACATTTTATGAAGTTCCTCAAGGGATGCATTATGCAACTGCTATATCTCTTATGTAATTTTTTATAAGCAGGCTTTCATACAGCAGCAATTTTTTAAAAAAAACATATTTCAAAAAAAACCCCAGAGAGTCCTCTTAAATAATTTAAAAGTGAATTAAGATGTGAAAAAGAAAAGAAAAAGTTCTGAAACAGTAGGTTCATCCTTTGCAAGCTTGGGATCATGTATTAATGCACTGCATAGTTGCAAAGAAAATGGCTTTCTATCTTTGCCTGTATGTTAGATCCTGCTGGAACACTCTGTTCCCTGCTCCCAGGAACACTTAATGCCGCTTGAAGCATGTGTACCTAGCGCTACATGGAAGAATTGAGTGGCTCCTCCCACACAGCCAAGCACATCTCCTTGCTATTGTAAGAGGGGTATCAAGCAGCTTTTGTTCCTCTGTCTCTGAAAATGCATCAGACAAACATGGGGGGAAAAATAGTCAGTGAAGGTGCTGTTGGAAGCAGAAAATGAAAAGACATAGATCAAAAGGCTGGGATTTTTTTGATTCATAAATGTTATGCATCCCTAATTTTTTTTTATTTTTTTTTCTTTTTTTTTTAAATTAAAAATCTGCGCTTTTCTTGTTTTTCATCACAGGCCTATTTAAGACATCTGGTTAATCTAAGTCAGAACTGAAGGCCTAATTTTATAGAGGTGTATGTTTCTGTTGTCAAGATTTTTGTTTCTATTTTATTTAGTCTTTTCTCATTTCCTTTAAAAAATGGAGGAAAAAGAAACAACTTTCTTTTTTTGTGGTGAAATAACTGTAGATTACGGCGTCTGCTTGTATTCAGGCTCTTCTCCCTGTTTTTCTAGTGTTATCAAGCATGGTCATATAAGATACTTATATAAATGGTCAGACAGCTCTTGTTTCCTGTAAAATAGTGCCATTAAAAAACGAGAACCCTTTTTTCCCTTTTTTTTTTTTTTTTTGGTTGGTTGGTTTTGGTTGCTTGGGTTTTTGCAGGGGTTTTTTTGTGGTGGGTTATTTTTTTGTTGGGATTTTTGGTGGTTTTTTTTTTTTTTGTTAGGAATAGGTAATTTATAGGCAGTATAGGACAAAGCAGGCTCCTCAGTTTATTGCACGTCTAAGAAAGGAGCAAAACCAGTAGGACCTCTGATATTCAAAGTCTTGGATTATGTGCCCTAAAATCACAACCCTGCTCATTTGCAATTAAGGATAATCTCATCATTGTCAGGGACATTACTCACATGACTGAATTCAGGAAAGTAAGTTATTGAGTGTTCAGGTTTCTTCATCACATCTGGGGAAAGAATTCAAGCTGCATGGGGAGTGGCCAAACAGCTTAATTTTCAGCATGTGACACGCACTACAATCCCATTAAAGGGATGAGTGACTACACTTTCAAACAAGCATGATTGAAGTGTCCACATGTAAATGCAGTTGAACAGCACTGTATATACAGCTACACAATCAAGTAAGGGCTGTGTAGCTGTGATTTTAATTTTTCTTCCCACCTGATAATATCCAGAAAATCTCTCAGTACTCAAAGGAAGGTAATAACACAGACTCTCTATGTGATGTTCCGTCAGCCTGCCAAATCTGTCCTAGAGAACTAATTATATTAATTTTGTCCTGAGAATTCTGTCTGAGACTGATTAAAATGCCTGAGTTAATACCATTGCAAGGAGAAAAAAAGCTGTAACAGGAGTAGTGCCATGACTACAAATGACAATGGGAAAGCGAATAAGTTGTGGCAAGTGTTGGCTAGAAAAAAATGAGGGGGGAAAAAAGATAAGTGCCTCTTCTTGCAGCAGAGTATTCGCTGCATTGATATGCAGGATTTAAATAGACCACAATAAAAGGACAAAAAAAACCCAGCTAAAATGAAATAATTTGACCTCCAATGCCAGACCCTGCACAAAATGAAACACACGCACAGACACCTGATTTACAAGCCAAAAAACCCACATGTCCAGCTTTGGTGGAGAAATGTTTGGAGTATAGTGAGGCAGGTATGTACGTCTAGCTAAATATTGCAATCACTGTTTTACTGTTTCTTTCTGTCTCAGTAAGTGCATAGTAGGTAATATCCTTTGTAGTCTGTGCAGACCTGGCCTAAAATGTCCAGTGTTACCATTACAACATCTCCACGCTTTGCTATTTTGAGGCATTTTTGAGACAGGCAGATTTGGTGAAGGTTTGGTTGCTGCTACTTAATAACTGGTCCAAAGGAGCCATCTATTTAGAAGTGTACCTGATTTCCAAATCACAAATCTTAATAAAGCTGCTTAAGACATTTTTATGACATCATTGGAAAATAAATGAAAGGGGCTTTTCTCAGATGTTTATCAAAATATTTTAAAAATGTATCTGGATTTTTAACTATATCATAAATCGAAGTACATAAGGTGCAAATACTAAGGAAAAAAATACTTGCAGGATCGACATGTTGGTTTCTTAAAATCTTTAAAATAAGTATTTTAATGGAATTTGCACTTAAAATCTGCAGACAGTCACAGTTTTAATTCTAACAGTCAGGAAATACTGTCATAAAAGTATCATGAAAAATTCCTGGTTTTTCCTTTGCCTGACCATAGGGTGACTGAGAGCCCCGTGCTGACCAACACAGGCTGCTCTGGAAGTCACCAGGCAGTGCAGGAGCCCATAATACAGCCACTATGGACAAGGGTGTTTGAAATGATTTCAGGTCTTCCTAAAACTATATGGCAGGCCAGAAAAAAGAAAAACCCTGAGAAGAAGAGAACTATAAACCTCTTTATTATCCCTCCCATCCCAGTTTTACTATGAAAAACTACAGGAAAGGTAAAAATTTGGAATTTGAGATTACATCATCTGATTGCAGAGCACAACAACGAATGGTTGAATCACTCTTTGCACTTACAAGCTACTTTCACTTTAATATTATTGTTAACAACTTCCATTCAGGATTGTAATGAATGATTGTTTATCTCACCTAGGTTAGTTTCTCCTGTTTTATTCATAAGTTCATAAAAATGAAAACCCGAATGTGTAATAAAGGTTATGTATGGCTATGTTGCGAGGAGTTCTCTCTATTGACAAGCTTGCAAATGATCTGTTTCTATTGTCTTCTTAAATTCTTGTTTTTAATGGACCCAAACTATGATTGCTTTATTAAAAACAAGTGTTCCATGTACTGCCACACTGCTACTATCCCATTTAGGAAAAAAAATCATCTCTATAAGCAAAACAGAATACTATGTTCTGAATTTGCTTCTATCTGCTACATGTGTATGCTGTCACATGTTGTTTGCTGAAGTCAAAGCAACAGCATAGGAAAAGCCTTCTGTTGAATTTGTCCTGGCCAGATTCTGGTTTCTGCCACCTGAGGCTCATGCCACAAAGAATATCTTCTCAATGAGTGGCCCCTTTGAAATCAAGGATATCCCCCATAGAGCAAACCTTTTTCTGTAATGAGTTAAGTCCAGTAAAGTTTTGTCATCTTAGGATGTCATGAGATGGTTCTCCTGAAATGAACATGCCATAGTTATGACAAATGCTGACAGCTTTTGCTGCCCTTCTGAATCTTTCCATCCACTCTTGAGCTTCCTGCCTCAGCAGCAATGTTTGTTGAACAACTGCCAAACTGTAGAATGGGACTCTGGCTTACAGGACTAGTCCCACTTTCTTAAACAGGACTCTACTTATGTGAGAAGTGGTCTGAGGAATTCATTGCCTGATAGACCAATTTAGAAATGCAGACTGCAGGTGTGTGGGTTTGCATGTAAGCACGAACACGTTGAAGAGAGAGGGAAGTTCCCAGTGTGGTCACAAATCAGACTTCTGCCCTTTCTCTGACTCATACCAGTCTATCTCATCCTTTCAGATGTGAGACTTCTCCATTTTGGAAGAGTATGGACTGACTTTTCATCCCCACACTTTTTCAGGATGAAACAACTCATTGCTCCAACACTGCAGTTATGTACAGTGTTGCAATGCTGGGTTGAGAGACAGGCTTACAACGGGAGCTGAAAAGCCCTTACTCCCTCCTCACTGGAGAGTGTTGCTTTGCCAGTGGGCTGGATCCATATGACATTTCTGAGCCCAGGTCTGAGCCTGAGCTCAAGCCCAAACATTTCTAGTGGCAACACAATAGGAATGACAGCCTGCTCTCAAGGAGTCAGGGGAAAAAAGCCTTGGGGCCAACATCCCCCTTGGAAGGCAGGCAAGGACACTCACCTGCAGCGTGGGGGGCTGGTTACTGCTGTCTCTGTCTACAAACAAGCCATGGAGCCAAAGTTTTTCCAGGGAGGACTCCCATATCACCACTGTAGCTTGAGGAGTGTCTGCTTGAAAACTTTACTCACCATGGCGGGAACTCACAACCAAGCCATGGGGTCCCCTGAAGAGCAGCATGGCATGCAGGGCTGGCTATGGACTCTGGGTTACATCTGCCTCCTGGACCAGCAACTTAATGTCACTGAAGCTGCTACTGCATATTCAAAGACTGAATAAGAGCTAAAAAAAAAACCATTGAAAAATGTTTTAAGCATGCCATACAAAGCTTTCTTCTGCAGAAAGAAAAAATAAACGAGGCAACCTCTTCCTATACATTTCCAAATACTTGGTAAATGACAAAATACTGTGGCATTTTCATAATATCAACCTGTGCTGAAACCAAACTCCATACATAGAATGGATTGTTGTATTTTAAGTATTGCAGTCAGTACTCTTCAGCTTACAGGTGAGAGAAACCTTTTGCCAATCTAAGGCATTTATACTGCTTTTTGGAAACAAATACCAATTATTTCTCAACCATTATTTCTTTATTAGGTCAATGCCAAACAATGCAAAAAATTATCTAGAATTGACAGTGAAACAGGAAGAGGAGAGACCTAACACTTTTCTACACTGAAAGGCTTTAACAAGATACCACATAAAAAGCCTGTAATGCTTTCACATTTTCTTGTACTTCATTATTCTGTCAGGAATCATTTCTCAAACAGGAAAAATATCCATGCTGAATATATAGTGTATTTATTAGCATAAACAAATATATACTAATTCAGACCCTAGGACCAGAGCAAATTTTTTAAAAATCAAGTAACTCTAATTCTTCTCCTTTGATCTCTTGAATCTTCCCATTTACCACAGAGAACACTCGGTAGCTTTCTTCAGAGACAGCTGTGAAATGAGCATGTTGCAATAGTTGCAGTGTGTGTGTGTGTGTGACACAGATAAAAGTGTATTTCTATTGCTTATTTCCATTATGACAGAGCTACCAAAGTGCTAGGCTCTCTCCAAACCAATGTCAAGAAACAGTTCCTGCCAAAACAACATGAAAGAAATGTTGTAAAGGTTGCATTGTATTCCTTAAAAGTTAGGAAATATCAGAAGCTGGAAGGCCAGTATAACCTTAATTCAACCCTTCTGTGCATATCCATTATGATCCAGTCCTTAATTACATGATCACATATTCTTTTTCTTTATTTTTTTTTCTCCCTAGGGCCTCTGCTTCATTTAAAGTATCAGATGGGCTGAATAAGGCAGTTCTTAAATGTTTACATTTATCTTCTTCAACACCCTGCCATTAAGGGTGAGCATCTTGCACTATTAACCAGGCAAACCGCCTCCTCTGTGTCTGGAGCTGCAGAGACAGGAGCAGACAGCTGGGACCCAGCCAGAGAAAAAAGAACCACTTTGTATATCCTAAAATGTGGAAGTGCCGAAGAAGTACAGAGTGGCGTGGCAGATCAGTGAAACATGCTGGCAGCTGGCAGGAAGCTAAGCTACAAACAGGCAACGGTATGGCCAGTTTGTTTGATGCTCTCCGTTAAAGTCCAATCAAGAAAAGTTGACTTTGCTTGATCCCATGAGCTCCATGTCAAAGTCTTTCCCATCAATAAGAGCCTGCAGATTCTAAAGATGAGGATCTTTGGGAGAATTTCACAGGCCAGAAATGGCAGCAGCTCCTTTGCTGTCTCACCATAGCACTGAGATGAAACTGGATTTGCCTGGACTGGGAAAACAAGACAGTTATTAGCATCAGCAGCTCCAGTTACCTTGTTCATGCCCGCGGATAGGGATGAGATCCTCCTGGCAGGCATCTCAAGCCTTGGCCTTGAAGTTACACTTGAACAGCTTGGTGGCTGCAAGCAATGAACACCAAGGTAGTTCACTCCTTGCCGGTGGACTGGACGTGTAGGCACAGCATTTTACCCTTTCCACAGAAAAGACTGCCTTTATATATGCTGTTACTATTTGGAATCAATAGGAACTCTGAAAACTTGATTGCTAAAGAGTTCTGAATTTATTGACTTTGCAAGAGATTTGAGAGGAACTCCTTGATGGGCCAGAAAGCTTTTTAAAAAAAAAAAAAAGATTAAAAGGATTTTTTAAATTACTCCCCTCTCACAGAGTGTGACATGAAGTACATATTGCCACATTATGTTCTTAAAAGCACAACTCAAGGAGGATGATTCAAATATGAACAGCCCTGCTGTCCATGGCAATTATGGCTGGTGACAGCTTTCTAACCTCATGTTTTGGGGTGCTACTATGTAAGACCACTTACCTGCTTAAGAGTTCCTAAAACTCCTGAGCATTCGATTCTGGATGGAACTAAGCAGAAGAGACGACAAAGTGGCCAAGATAATAAAGCTCAGGTCCAAGCAAAGGTGGCAAACATTGTATTATTTTATTGTTGTTTTTTTGAAGTATTTCCAGTAATTATTTCAGTGTAATTGTAAAGCTCAAACATCACTTTTGCATAAGGTGACAGTTTCCAGTAGGATGGTGGACCTTGCTTCAAGGGAGAGAAGCATCTGCTGCTTCAAGGTTTGAAAGAGCACAGCACTTTCCACCCTATGAACAGAGCAGAAATGGCAGCTCTGGGTATACCTCACATATGCCACAGAAGCACAGAGAAGAAAGGATGGCTGGCACCTAAGGAGCAGCAAGAGCACAGGCCAAGTTGGCAGCTCTTCCCTTCTCACAGAAGGGAGGGTCAGCTCATAATTGTTATTGTAACACTCAGAAGTTAGTAGGGGGGAATAGATGAGGCTGTGCTCTAAAACCCACACCAACATTTTTTTAGTATGCAGTAAAGCTGTGAGTTTGAGCTCTCAGGATTGTCTTTTGAAGGTGTTTTGCAGATTTCCCCTGTGTATAGAGTCAAAGAAAGTCCCTTGAGGCTGGCAGCCTAAGATACAATAGATCCCGTGTGGAAAGAAAAGACCAAAAGCAGTATACAGTTATATTTCTCACACCAGATAAGCAAAAAAACCGTGTACTTTCATCTTTTATTCGAATTATTTCACACGTGTATTTTTATATATTTCATTAGTGAATTCTTTCCACTGAAAAAGAAATCGTGTGATATGCGTGCCTTTGTTGGGCTAACTTCTGATCCTTTCACTGTAAGAACTGTACATGCAAATATCAGGGATCAGGCTGTATGCCATCTACAGCTTTGCATGGAGGCAGGGCACATATCCTCGGGAGAGAATAAGGTTTCTATCAAAGAAGCCACATTTCTGTGTTTTTAACAACATCAAAACAAACCAACCAAACAGAAAACTTCTGCCGCTTCTTTCGTCTCCCTTTTTGTTTCGCAAAAAGCACTGGAAGGCCTGAGATTGACACTCTTCTCGGCAGTCACTAGCTGATACATCACTCCCCGCAGGGCCTTTGTGACAGGACAGCTGGGCTAACAGCACAGAGCGGGGGAACGCGCAGAGTGCGGGGGGCGTGCAGGGCCAGACGCTGTGTCGGGACATGTCCGCAGAGAGCCAGGGCCGAGGCCTGGCCCCCGGCCTAGGGAAGGTCTCGTCGTGCTCCCGCACCAGGGTCTGGGGCTGCCCGAGGAAGGGTTCGCTCTGCGCGAGGTCCCCGGGCGGAGACCGCGGTGTGGGCGCTGTCTGAAGGCCAAGGTTCACAAGCGTGAGGAAGCACCACGCTCGGGCTCCCGGGCCGCCGGGCACCGGCGGTGCCACCGCCACCACCGCCTGGTGCCCTGCGCTCCGAGAAAAGGAAAGCGGACACAGACACGTCACCGCCGCTGCCTGCGGGCATAAACAATCATCGGTGTGCGAGCGCCCACGTCCTGCTGCGGCCGCCCTTGCGTGGGGAGGTACCAGCGCACGGACACGGCCCGACGGGGCCGAGGCGAGCGCCCGAAGGGCCCCGCCCGCCCCCGCGCCGCCGCTTCCCCGCGCGCCGCCCGCCCCCGCCGCTGACGTGGCTCCGCGCTCCCCAGA
>NW_024580671.1:77430-264769 GCF_017639235.1 Corvus kubaryi
GCACCGGCGCGCGCCCCGCCCCCCGCGCACACGGCTCCCCGCAGCGCGGGCGCGCGCCCCAGCACGCAGAGGCTCTGGCGCGGGCACGCGACCCTTTGCACCGCCCCCCGCGCGCGCCCCCGGCTCTATTTGTTTACAGCCGATTACGTCACCCACCACGGCCGGCCCCGCCCCGCCACCTGCCGTCACGATGGTGCGATCGCCGGATTGGCGGCGGCGCGCCCCCGGCGCCGTGACGCAGCTTCCGGCCGGCGGCGGCTATAAGAGGCGGCGGACGGCTAGTAGCTCCCTTCGCCCCTCGCCGCAGGAAATGCGGGGAGCGCTGCCGCGGCCGCCGCTGCTGCCGCTGCTGCCGCCGCCCCCCTGCCGCAGGAAGAGGAGGCGGAGGCTGCCGCCCCCGGGATGTGATCTGGGCTCTGCCGCCTGCTCCGCGCCCAGTTAGAGCCGCGCCGCCCTCGTCCCGTCCTGTCCCGCGCCGCTCGCCCCGCGCCGCGTCCCGACCCGTCCCGCCCCAGCGCCGGCCGCCCCGGAGAGCTGGCTGCCGCCCGCCGCCGCCTCCATGCATCCCGCCCTGTACACCCGGGCCAGCATGATACGTGAGATCGCCGCGGCCGTGGGCTTCATCTCCAAGTTCCTGCGGACCAAGGGGCTGATGAACGAGCGGCAGCTGCAGACCTTCAGCCAGTGCCTGCAGGAGCTGCTGGCAGGTGAGGGCGGCGTGGGCGCGGCGGGAGCCGCTCCCCCCCCCTCCGCCGCGGGCCGCCTGCCTGGGCTGTGCGGGCGGCACCGCGCCCCGCGGGCGGCCGGCCGGCTGGAGAGAGGGAAGGGGAAAGATCGGCCCTTTCTAGGGGCTGGAGCCCCTGCGGGGGGCGACTGGGGCACCGCGGCCATGGCTCGCCCCTTGCTGGGACCCTCCGTGCCGAGCCGGCCCCGGCGGGTGTGGGAGGCAGAGCGGGCTGTAAACAAAAGGGGCTCGGGCGTCGCTCAGGCAGCTCCCCCTCCCCACACACACACACAGTCCTTGGCTCCGCAGACAAAGCTTTCGAGCAGCCCGGACTTGAGCTCCGCGCCAAGGGCTCAAACCGCCCGATTTCCAGAAAGAAAAATGCTCCGAAGTTGTTTATTTTTGTCAAGTAAAATTCGTCGGTGGGCGATGAGTCTCGGTTCCCCTTTCTTCTGGAAGCGTCTCTTAGCCGGCCCACAGCCCTGGTTAGGAGCAAATACCGAGGGTTCCTTCGCTGCCCTGTAGGTTTTGTAATCCCAAGCCTGTGTCCCAGTGGGCTCGATGGTGTCTTTAAGTACCGTCAGATCTATAGGGTTTGGGGTGGGATAAAACTCCTGAGGTAAGTGAAGTCCTTGGTTTCTCGCCATGGAAAACAGGCTGGGAAGAGCGGTGGTGAAATACAGCCTGAGTCAGTCGGTAAATGCTGCCCAGCTTCTTCCCTAGTTATTTTTGGGTGCTCTTAGAATGTGAGAAGCTAAGCATGGGTGTGATCTCAAGAGGATGCTGGAAGGGGTCTTTTTTCCTATCTGGTTTATGAAGTTTTGAAGCTCTCGAGTTTTTCTGTTATGTATGTAATAATTTTTGTATTTTCATATTTGTTTTTCTGAATGCTGGGAAGTTGTTTTTCACTCCTTTCTGGTGGTGGACGTTGTTCTCTATAGTAGCACAAAACAGTAACTTTGTAGGAGTGCTTCCCAAGGGATATTGATTGCGCTTACGTAAATCATCAGCACAAATAAAGCCTATAATGATTTCTCAAGTAATTTGATGCTAAAATAATAAGCTTTTTGAGATCTTGAGGTGCGAAATTCACTAGAGACCAGTAATCACTGCATCTATCTTTGAACACGGAATTAAGGAGGATAATGTTTGTTTTTTATTTTATAGAACATTATAAACACCACTGGTTCCCAGAAAAGCCATGCAAGGGATCAGGTTACCGATGTATCCGGATCAACCATAAAATGGATCCTCTCATTGGACAGGCAGCACAGCGGATTGGATTGAGCAGTCAGGAACTGTTTCAGCTTCTTCCGAGCGAACTCACTCTCTGGGTTGACCCGTATGAAGTGTCCTATCGCATTGGAGAGGATGGCTCAATCTGTGTGCTGTATGAAGCTGCACCAGCAGGAGGTAGCCAAAGTAACACCAACATGCAAATGGTAGACAGCAGAATAAGCTGTAAGGAGGAACTTCTCTTGGGCAGAACTAGCCCTTCCAAAAGCTACAATATGATGACTGTATCAGGTTAAGATATAGTCTGTGGATGGATCACCTTAAAATGGATGGATAAATTTGGTTTTTACTTTGGGTGGGCACCTCTGGGGATGGATTATGGAATTTAAACCATGTCACAGCTGTGAAGATCTGGCACACGTTAGAGTGGTATACTTTAAAGTGACAGTGCCATAGTTTGGACAGTACCTTTCAGTGATTTAATAGCCTGTGAGTCAAAATGATTGCAGCTTGCTAGGGAGTAAGAAGATCTAGGAAGTGTCAGTTTCTCCAAGACTTCTGACTTATCTTCTACACCAATTTTCAACCCCAATCTGTATTTATAAAGTGATTCTCTGCAGTAGGTCTTGCAGAGTAAATTTGCACTATGACATTTATTAATTGTTAGCATTTTTGGCAGCTCAGTAACAAGACTTACGAACACCATAGTACTGGAAATTTTATTTTTCAGACTTTTACCTAGCACTTACAAATATGTATAAATGTACATAAGATAAACTAGTAAGAATGACCTGGGGAAATGGTCAGATCTTTACATTGGCCTCAAAAGTAGCAAGTGATCAGAGTCTGCCATGGCAACAGGCTTTAAAAAGACCATATAAAGACACTGTCTGAACTGTGGTGTTAGCACCAGCCAGCTATCTGTACATTTGCTAGCTTGTAGTTTTCTAAGACTGAGTAAACTTCTTATTTTTAGAAAGTGGAGGTCTGGTTTGTAATTTCCTTGTTCTTAATTGGGTAAAAGTCTTTTCCACAAACCACCATCTATTTTGTGAACTTTGTTAGTCATCTTTTATTTGGTAAATTATGAACTGGTGTAAATTTGTACAGTTCATGTATATTGATTGTGGCAAAGTTGTACAGATTTCTATATTTTGGATGAGAAATTTTTCTTCTCTCTATAATAAATTGTTTCCTATCTTGGCATTTTAATTAATCTCTTGTCGTGATTACATAGGATCAGTTAAATTATTTTTGTCTCACAGTAGAAATGAAATAGGTACTATAAAGGCTTAAAAACATCAATGGCACCCTGATGCTAGGGAACACTTGGTACAGACCTGGATTAACGAAGACCTCACATATTAGTGCTTGGGAAGTTTAGGGGAACACAATGATGTATATGTCACTTTAAACCTTTTAAAATCAGTCAATGTGGAAATAACTCCAGGGTCAATAATTCCAGGATATGAGGAAAAGGTACAGAAATAACATCCACCAAAGATGACTTGAATAAATCCAGAGGATTAAAGTTTACTTGGCTTCCTGATGAAGGATATAGCAAACCTAAATGTCCATTTTGACCTACTTGCTCACGAGTTCACAGTTCTTACCCGATGGATTCCCTGCACAATAAGAGTTGGGGCAAGTGTCCCTTAGCCTTAAGTGCAGCTTGCTGCCTTTTGCTTTCTTCAGATGCAAGACTTTCACTTTAGAAATCATTAAGATTGGATTCAACAAAAGGTATGTTGATCTTTTTTCCCAAACTTAAAAGGTTGGCTGAGGCGAAGTGAGAAGCCCGTACTTATATGTGTATTCATAGTTAATGAATGATGTAGAGATGTGATTCACTTAAGCACCACACTAATGTCATTTGTATACAGCACAGCAGATACATTTGAGAGAAATTCCTTACCACTCTATTTACACTGGTTAAAGTGCTGGAGTAAAACTCAAGACTTTTCTGGTCCTTATCTCCTGTGTACTTTGTTCAGTGAGTGTTTAATAAAAGGCCTACCCACCTTGGTCACTTCAGTCACAAGAACTGCTGCTGATGCTCGGAATGAAAAGAAAGCCATCGTTACTTGCCAACCAAGCTTGCAAGCTATAGGAGAACTGAGCATCAGACTAGCCAGGCGTTGTTGCAGCTCCTGCTCAACTATGAGCCTTTACAAGTAGACAATAGTAATGTGTTGTATCTCCAGTTCATAGCTGTGTAATATGGATGATCTGTAATACAGCTAATTATATATAAGCAAAACATATGACTGAACTGTCCAGCCTTTTTCTTACCAATTTCTTTCCCTCTGTTTTTTTGGAAGTTCAGCTTTACAAATACGATTTTTACCATGATCTGCATATGTATAGCAGCATTCAGCACTTCACTCTGGCACTGTGGCTTTCTGGCATGGACTGGTGGAAGTATAAGTGCTCCTGAAGCAGTGAACTTTAAAGACCTTGCTCTATAGGGATTTGACAAAAGATCTATTACCAAAGCTTCAGAATGAGCCTGTGTTACAGTAAAGTACAGGTGTAACTCATGCATAGAGTCAAAGTTTAGGCTCACATTTTGATACCTTAAAAATTCTCTTATTTTTAAGATTACACTTTAAGTTGTTGAAACTGTAAGCAAGAAATTTATTCTAGTGGTAGGAATACTCAAAGACATTTTTGTGTTACATGTCCACAGACAGCAGAAGTGTATCTGAGTAGAAAGAAAACATTGAGCTTGGCTTTAAAGCTGTATTAAACTTTCATGAAGCTCACTGCTGACTGAACTGTGCTTGGTATATTGTGGTGCTGCCTGTAGTCTTTTCTGCTGCACAGCAAGAACAGCATCAGAAGGGGTAGCTGTATAGTTGGTCTTTGATGTGAGCTATGCACATTATGAAAGCATCAGCTGTCAGTACTTTCTTTTTGGTAAATTAAGCATAGTTTTGTGAGGCAGCGAGTGTTCCATCTGTGAGACTGGCATGTGACAGTGAACCAAGAGTGAGCCTGCTCCCTTAGATAGTTAACATTTTAGTCCTTTTACGGTAAGGTGCTTTCATTCATGGCATAATTTTTAACTGCTGCTGTAACTGGTAATTGGTACAACCCATGTCCTCAGAGTTGCTGGGATTTATTCCAGCTGGAATTTAAATATACTCCAATGTGCACACAACGTGCCCTTGTCTGATTTTAAAAGTACTTAGCATAGTGTGGCAGCAGGGCATAAGGGCTCCTGAGAGAAGTGGAATATGTCTGTCAGAGGAGGCTGTTGCCAATCCTGTGTTTTGCTGCAGGTAGAACAAACAGCACACTAAGCTAAATGCTTGTCACTTTTGAATTTCATTTAAGGTGCCATTATGAAACCAGCAAGGCTGTTTTTTTAATGCAAATGTTAGCGATGAGAGCACATTCAAGACCTGCTTGCCCAGTGCACGTTAGTTAAATTAGTTGACTTTCCTTGAGGAGCACTGAATAATCCTGTTGTTCTGTTGGCGTTCCGAGGGCAGTCTCGACTGTATGCGGCTCTAATGTTACAGCTCTTCTCAGAATGACGGACCAGTCTGCTCAGACTTGCTGACCATTCAGTGAATGTCTTTTTATAAAGTGTACAGTTGCATTTTACAGTTTATGCCAGGTGAGCAAATGTGGGGTTTTTTTCTGACAGCATGTTCTCCCCTGTGCTACTGTGTGGTATCCTACCACTCAATACTACTTTTGTATTTTATGTTTGGTAATGATGCTCCTCCTATAGAGAGTTGTATTACATGTATCCCTATTACATGTAAGAAGCTCTGTTGTGCTGTACTCTTTGCAGTTGTGTTTTTTTCCTGCTCGTTCTGGAGATGTACATCTGGTTTAAGCAGCCATTTGGACCATAATTTTTTTCTTCCTGTAGGTCTTAGTGTCATTCTTAGGTTTGAATAGAGATGTGAGGATTCTCATTCAATTGCTAATAATGCTGATTTTAGTTTTCCACTTTTCTGCTGACTCTGCAAAGATTTTCAGGTAGATCTGTGTATATTACAGGCCTCATTATGTCATGGGATTTTCTTATTATTGGTTTGTTCTATCAATCTACACGAGAATTTGGAAATAACATGAGGCACTTTTCTGATGTGAGAATACCATCACTGGCTTATACTTTTGTTGTATCTCATATTGGATCAGTTCATAGGATAAAAAGGTCTCTTGTATTCCTCACAAAATGAGTCTTCTTGGATCATACCAAGTTGCAGATCTCATGCCATAGCTTAGAGATGACAGTTTTGAAGGCTAAATATTGTTAAGCCTGTATGTTTTTGACTGCCTTCAATTTAAATGGGTAAAGGAAAAGCTTGAGAGATGATTTAGAAGCAGGGGGAACTGTACTGCAGCAGTAGAACCTTAAAAAACAGTTTACTGTTGTGCAAACCATAAAGAATCCAGTTATTGGTCCTGGAGTGGTTGGTTTGTGCTGATGCTTGTAAACATTCCTGTCACCAAATTAAGCAGATGTCGCGGAACATGAACACTCAATACGCATAAGGTGTCCTTTTAATTAACCTTGTTTGTTTATGCTGGGAGAATATGATCTCTTGCTATTGTGCAGGTTAGCAATGAATGCAACAAAGAACATTGCTGATTTTCTTTTTGTGTGTCTGTGTAAAGCTTATTTCTGAATTTCCATAAATCAAGTAGTACCCTACATTTTATGAAGTTTCCTCTACTTAATGCCATAATTTTAAGGGAAAACAGTTTATGTTGGCAAAAGCTGCCACTTGACTGAAGAACATTAAAGCTTTTTTTAGTTTAAAGAGTGAAACATGTATAGACTGGAGATAAATAGTTCTCCCAAAAAGGAATGTGTATTTACACATTCTTGGTGTAATAGCAGAGGTTATTTTTACACGTTTCAGATTTACATTCCAATGTGAACATTGAGAAGCAGGATGTTAATTCAGTGGCTTTCAGGGGTTGGTAGAGCAAGCTGGGCTTAGACAATAAATGCTGTATTAATAGTTAGCAGTGACAATTTCATCACCATAGGAATTGTGGGGTATAATTAACATCAGTTGCTTTGACACTATGCTCTTAATGTATGGTTTCAACCTTGCTTTCAGTAGCAGTTGGAGAATGCACTGTGACAAATTATTGCTGATACAAAATAGGTCAACAGTAAAATGGCTGACTTACCATAAAGGAACAGATCTAAATTATTGTTAACTTCATGTCTAATGGAATTTTCTTAGTGGCTAAGTCTGTGCTCTTGTGTTTCTCAAGCGTGAACCTTGTATACAGCTTTTCCTAACTCCTTATTTCCTAACCATTTGATATTTTTGTCTAAACAAGAAGGAGCATTTCCTCCCAGCTGCTGGGAAGAAATCCACACAAGCAGTAATGCTACATGCCTGACAGCAGATGTTTGCCCTTGTAGTATTGCAAATCTGTGACTGCAAAGCTGGCAAGGAGAAATGACTTGCAACTAAGGAAAACAAGTAAAATGCTGCATCCTCAAGTTTCCAGGTTTTCTGTACTGAAAGTGACCAGTGACAACACACGAGGAAGGGAAACAGGATGATATTGGATGAGAAAAATCCCAGGCTGAGGGAATGTCGATTATGTTTTCACAGAGGGAAGTGATCCCTGTGATCAGCTGCTCAGTGTCTCATCATGGCTTACAACAGCCTTCTAATGTTTTCTTGAGAGGTGTAGCTTTTACCTTTTAGATATCAGGAAACAGCCTCTAGCTTTCAGGTTCTCTGGGGCATTGTAAAATCCAGTGTGATTGTTCTATGTGCTGATTATTATATAACTGAATAAAATTATAAACATGAACCTGCTAACATGGTAAGGATGCAAACAAGGAGAACTTCAGTCTTCTTGGAGCAGCCTTGAATGTATGCAAAGAGCAGCAGTATCTGGACTGCCCAATGACAGTGTCAGGGCTGGGGATGCTGCCCAGCATCCACAGTTGGGTTCCAGGCAGCAATGCTTACCTAAGGGGCTCTAACATGGAGCTAAGGCTTGGGTACGTTTCTAACTCACTGATCAGCTAAAAGACAGATTTCTAGTGCCAGTGGTATCATCTGATGACATTGGCTGCAATTAAGAATTTCCAACAGTGTGCCTTTGCTTTCCTGTGGTCTATAAAGTTCAATTATTGCTTTTTGTAATGTAAGAACATGTAGTATTGGGTGGGTTCTGAGTTTTGCTGGGCACAAACTGAGTTTCTTGTATGTTAAAAAGAATATTGAAAGACAACATTCCTTTTCTGCACTGAAGTATAAACGAAGTTTTATTTGTATGTATACAGGGGTACATTTGTAAATTTCTTGTATAAATGTATATATATGCACACATTTAATTATTAGAGTATTTTTCAGGGGTTCATCCTGAAGTCCCTGCTGGCTGTGATTTAATTCAAGTCACTGCAGGTGTTCTGAAGATGGTAATTTTGCATAGGTGGGGGGAAATTACCCTCCCTATTAACTTTTTATGCCTTAAGACGTTGGTATTAACAGGAACATATGTTCTTATTTTTCTCTTTAATTTTTCTGTATGTGAATTTGCAGCTTGACTCAATCTACTACTCAGCTGAGTAGATTTTCAGGATTTTCTGTGTTCTAAAGCAAATTGTAGCTGTCTAAAGGAACGTTTGCAACATTTTAATGAATATGATGCCGGGCTGACAGGAAATAAAGCTTAGATACTTTTTTACTTTGTATATTCATGCCAATAGTTTGTAACATAGGAGAGAGATTTCTCTGGTTTCTGGTAAGCAGTTGGCTGAAGAATCAACCAAGAGTCTGTTTTGGTTGAGCCTAGCACCCTTCCCTGGATGGGTGCACCAGAACAGTTGCTTCTGTATGGTAACATTCACATTCTATAGTGTGTAAGTTAAACATTTGTTTACAGGTGTGAAAAAACCCTATTTCCTAACTACAGAATAAAATCAAGGTGCTCGTGTGGTACATCTAATGCTATAAAGTTATACTAGTGATATTAACCAATTTTGCAGTTCCACCTCTAGATGTAGCCTTTGTTATAATCATTTCATTTTTAACCCCTATCTTCCCGCCTCCTTTGTCATTTGCAGCCTATTGTCTAACTCCCTCACTTGCAGGCAGCATGAGGTCATTCTGTTTGTGGATCAGTAGGGAAAAAAGAAGGCAGTGGAAATGGCAGTATCAGCCTGAATCATGATGACATTTAAGAAAAGGATAAATTTAGTTCAATGTTTGTAAAGGGCCTGTTTCTGTGTGATGAAGGTACCAGACAAATTTTGATGGTATTTATCATACTTTCTTTGTTGTCTGGAAACATTTAACATAGGTGACGCTTTTGCAATACAATTGAGGAAAAACATGTTGCAAATATGTAAGTACTTTTTAGAAGGGACAGCTGAACAAATATATCTGCTTGATTGTTTATCCAAATGTTCCTGTGACTGTCTTCAAAGCTTGTTGCTTGCAGAATTGACAAGCCCTGCATCGTGAACAGCAGAACCCTGTCTCTGAATACTGAAAGTGATAGTTTCTGCAATTATTCAGTAGAAAAATACGTGCATGTCATTCAAATTTGAAATCACTATTCATAGAGTTTACTGAAGTTGAAGTTAATTACAAGCCAACCTGATATGTATACGAAATGTCTTCTGAATTATTAAACTGATGTAACCCCATGACTAATTCTGCAGTACAGATATGTAATTTCTTTTTCTTGCCCCTTTCGCTACACCCCCCCTCTCTACAGGAACATCCCTTTGCAAGCAGTTTCCAAACAATAAAATGAAGATTGGAGTTCCAATGTTTTAAAAGATAAGACCTCAGCCTTTGCATGTTCCTAATTTTACTGGTATGAGTACCATGAAGGCTTTTGACTTATTCATGTGAATACGTCATATGCCCTTCAGTATTTTATGAGATCAAGTATGTGTCAAAAGCTTTCTTAGTGAAGCAGAAATGTACTTTTATTATTTCCATAGGCACTGGAAGGCACATTAAGATCTTTATTTTTGACTGAAAAGAAACTTTCTTCCTTATTACTGTAGAATAGAGATAGTGAATAGGCTGAAAAGAGAATGCTGCACATCTACTGCATCATGATCTCATTCTCAACATGATTGCCTCGGTGCTTGCCAGTTCCAATGTTCATGAGTCACACTCCAGTATGTGATTTGCTTAAAAGCAATAAATGTCAGCACTTTTATTTACGATCTGCCTTTGAAGATTTGGAAGTCATAACTTCAACACATTTTTTTCTATGACTGTGAAGGCTAGGAACTGGCTTTACCTTTGTCTTTTAAATGAAAGATGAAAGCTTTGACTGATGTATTGCTCAGTCTGACCTAGCTGCAGTGGGTTAAGATGTGTAACTATCTAAACCCACTTCTTCCTCCACCGTGTGAGAAATTACCGTTCTGGTAGGTTGGGGTGGCAGAAATGGCTTTTCTGTCTCCTGCTCAAAATTAGCTGAAGTTGTCAGGGTCGCTAGACTTGTACCACATCAGCCTGAAATGCCTGAGCCACAGTGGGAGCCCGGTGCTGGGGAGCTGACAACCTCCAGCAGACGGCCGGGGGTGTTGGAAACCGGATGAGCTCAGCACCTGTACGTGTGAGCCACTCTTGTCACCTGCCTGAGAGAGCTGGCACGCACTGAGCAAACGCTCCTGTGCTGGAATTTCGGGAAGGGGTCATGTATGATCCGTGGGGGAGGGAGAGAAGTGGGGAAGGTGGAAGACCAGACAAATGATCCATATGGTGAGTCAGTGGGAAAGAACTGAATGCAATTCCAGCCTAATAATGATTCATAGCTACACTGTTTATAGTTCTTGAGAGAGTGTCTGATCACATGGGCTGCAATATACACGTTTGTATGCTGTCCTTGAGGACAAATGAGGGAATTTACAAGGGAAAAAACCCAACAAGCTTTCAGTTTTAGCTTACCTCTTTCTTGTGTGCATTTGAAAGTTTCCATTTATTCTAACTCTCATTGCCCCAGGGTCCTGTGCTAATAAGCCTGGCAAATTTTGCTTGTGAACTAAGTGTGCTTGCTAGAAACCTTACAAGCCTTTTAGAGCAACTTTTAGGACACCTACAGGAACATGGGGCACCTCTCTGCAGCGTTCATGTTACCTGCTTGCTAGGTAGCACAGCAGCCCTGCTTTGAGGAGCTGGCTTTACACATTCACTACTCAGTGGATAAACCTGTCTCTCATCCTCATGGTCCTTGAGTTTGGTATGCATTTGACTGCCTCCACTGTTGCTATATATTGCTCAAGTCCAAGATAAATGGCAGTGATGATTTGGAATTAGGTTCTCAAGTGATTGTTTTCTCTGCAGCCTGCTTTCCGGATGTAGCTGTGGGCAGTGTGGATCCTGCCCATGTACAGTGAGCAGCCAGGGCAGCTGCAGTGGTGTAGAAGGCAGTTATTCTGGAGGTGGTGGTGGTGGGATATAATACAAACTACAAAAAGACCTTTTTGGCTAAGGATTCCTAAAGAAAGAGCCCTTTTCAGTGGAATTTATTCAGAGGGACGTAATTGTGGTTGAGTGGCTGTTCCCAGGGTGGGTCTGCACACCACCTTCCCTTTTCAAGAATGGTCACATTACTTAAAATATTTAACAGTTCAGTCACTTACAAGCTACATGTATGTAGAGGTACATCCATGCAAGTATGCAAGAACCTAGATTATTGCTATGAAAGAAGATACTGGAATGGCATAAAATGTGTGAGAAGTTTCTGCAAATACGATTATATGGTTAAGCAATTATTATTGCAAAATATTTATGACAAAAAGTGGTGGGCACAAGCAAAGGCAAGAAAGCCCCCTGTGTCCTTCTCCCTGAAAATGTGGTGAGAATTCTTATACATAGGTTTTTTTATCTGATCTTCTTCCCATTGGAGAAATGGCAGTGAGAGGAGGGAACAGGAGAAACTGGAGGGTGGAAAGACAAATGAAAGTCTAAAGTTAGGACACGTTAAATGCCATTGCAAAATGCTTGAGCCGTGAACCAATGCCCCTTTATGAACTGTCTGTGACATAGGTGTCATTTGGGTTGACATTAATTTGCTTGGTTTTTATCAGGAGTTGGAGACAGTGGATATAGGTGAAGAAAATACTTTCAGAGGGGCTTTTCACCTCTCTTATTAGTGCTCAGCATCCAGCTGAGAATGCCTCTCCCTGGCCTGTTGTCTCCTCTCTTACAATATTAATCTCTCCAGTAATTTCCACACCTGAGTCTGAGACCTGTTCCCTAGACTCTCCTGATGGTTGATGAAGAGAAGAAACAGACCCTTCATAGGAAAATCCTCAAATAGATTTCAGTGTCCCAGGCTAGAAGAGATGCACTCTAGAGTGAGCACTGGGTTCTCTTCATATGAAGTGAGCAAGAGCTTGCTCAGATATCACTGACTATCTCTCATTAGGTAAGTCTCACCCCCTCCTTCTGAATGGTCCACATGTAATGTACTTTAACTTGCAGTATATTGATACCTGTACCTATTTTACTAACTCCTAATGCCCCAAGTGAAGAACAGGTAACTCTGCTCACATGTTCATTTTGAAATGCACTGGAACTGCAGTACCTTAGAGGAAATAATTAGCAGTGTGTTTCCTGAATTTCGGGAACATGTTCCCGAGTAGTTGGAACAGGGGAGATTTATTTCTGAGAAGTTGCAGGGTTTGGCTCACCCCGTGGTGTCTTCCTGTACTCTGTGACTGTGGGCATGCACACTTTTTGTCAGGGAATAGGGTACTATGCTCTAACATATATGTATAATTTTCTTAATGAAAGGAAGAAATAAGTATTATTTTAGTCCTCATCTCTTTTGATTTTAAAGAGTCAGTTACCAAACACAAGAGCCAAATTCTGCTGTTTTGTTTCAAAGTAAACTGGAAATTATTGAGTTCACTTTGGATTGATGTTAGAGTAAATTGTTAATCAAGTAAAGCTCACTAGACATTTTATGTACAGCTTCCTTGAGAAAAGAGTGCTCTAGTAGGACTTACACACACTCCTGGTTGGTTGTTTTTGTTTGTTTGTTTGTTTTTTGTTTGTTTGTTTATTTGGTTTGGTGGTTTGGTTTTATTTTTGGTTTGGGTTTTTTGGGGTTTTTTTTGGGTGTGTTTTTTTTGTTTTGTTTTGGTTTTTTTTTGTTGTTGTTGTTGTTTTTTGTTTGTTTGTGGGGTTTTTTTTGTGTATTAGCTACACTGACTTTACATGTAAAACACACCGGAGTGGCTTGTTTTTATTCCAACTGCCAGGCAGCAGTCTTGTGTTGTGTACAGGGAATTCAGCTGGGCTCCTGCCCATGGGTGGTGGCTGTTGTAGCTATAGCTCTGTCAGATAAATCGAACCCCCAGGTCAGTTGTGTGGGGTTGTGACAGGAGTACCACACTGGCAATAACCAGTTTGAAGATTCACAGGGTAGGACAAGGGACTTTACTTTTATCAGGTGGTATTGCAAGCCCAGAGGAATGCATTGTGTGATACTGGCTGCCAAAGTGCATGGGATGTATGCTCACTGCATCCTGGAAAGTGCCTGGTGAAGGGAATCTCTTGACAGTTTAACACGATTGTTTTCTTGAGTCAAACCCCACTGGGTGAGAGATGCTGCCTGAGTACTCTGCAGTCTTGCAAAGATTGTGTCTGCCATTCCCAGTACTACTGCTGGTTTCTTAGGGGATCTTAAGGGATTTAAATGGTGCTACTTTTGTGTAATAGCTAGAGACCATGTACTGTTTACTTTTTCTTTTTTTGTAACCCACTGATGGAGGTATCAGCAGTTAACCATAATGAGTCAGAATAAGATTAAAACTGATTTTTCTTACATAGCTCCAGATTATTGCTATCTTTGTCTTCTCACATGTCCATTTTTGCACAAGAGGGGTATGCTTCTGCCAAGCTTTGGGGCTCTAAAGTCCAGAAGGGCAGTTAGGGAGCCAGGGCAACTCTAAAATCATCATTATGAAATACAAAATAAATTTTGGAAACAACAGGGGCTGCCCTCTTCTCTTACTTTTGGAGACTGCTAGCACACCCCAAAGTGTTTATTTTCTTTTTGCTCCATGAAACGAGGGGGAGGTTCATGTGGAACTGGCATGTGCAATAGGGCTTTCCCATAGCTTGGAAGATGCTTGGACATTACAGGGAAGAGTAGCCAGGGTCACTAGAGGAGCAGAGAGCAGTAGATAGCATCTTAGACATTCCCTGTTTTAGGTGGTGCACTGAGCTCCACCTTATCTTTCATTGAATGTGTTGTAAATAAAGCTGCCTCCTACTCCTGTTTGCCTGTTCAGCTAAAGCTTCCAAGATGAGTGATGGTGAGAGGGGCCACGCAGTGGGCTCATCTTCACAGGAGCACATGAGCCCTTTGGCTCTCATTGTTTCTCATTAGATTTTTACTTGTGTTTGCTTTAAAAGGTAGGAGTGGGTCTCTTCGTTTTTGTCTTGTGCTGTGTATTTTATTGCACAATGATATTTAAACATCACCCTTCAACTGAATATCACAGTTTTTGCATGATGATCTGTTGATATGGTCATGGAATGAATTTATACCACCTGTAAAGTAATAGACTTAGAAATAAATAATTGCCGCTCAATTTCTTTTGCTTAATTTGGTTTTTCAAAGTAAGTTGCTATTCAGTCTTGGCTTTTTGTCTATACCTGTGAATGCTAATGGTTGTTTTAGTTAAATCCACTAAAAACTTTCTGAGCTGACTAATGTCATTCATATTATGTAGATTTTTGTTCAGATTAGATAGATTCAGCCAATATTTTGATATATATTTATATATTTGATAAATATTCAGATTGCAAATATTTTACATGGATTACAGAAAATATTGTTACCTTGGATTAGAGGGAAAGATGTTGACTGCTGCAAATTAATTTCCTCTGTGAATGTGGCAATATAGGAGTGAGTTGTGGTTTAATTTTTTTAGATAGTGTCTGCTCTTGCTCTCAACAAAAAACATTCCCAGGCTCTACTTGATTTCAGAAAGAAGATTTGTCCCTTGGTGCTCTAACATACAGAGTTTTCATTTGTTTGGATACTTTTTCCAGTCTTAATAGGTTTGTTAAGAACTGTGTAATGTATCATAGAACACAATAAATGGAGCAGAACTGCCTGTTCTCAGAAAGACTGTCAATGGAGACTCATCACTAAATGGAAATGCTTCCAGTCAGGTTCTACAGGGACCAACACAAAAGTGCTGTTAAGGATTTTCAATAGTTTTGAAAGTTCATATAAAGTCTCTGCTCTTAAAATGCCTGTGTTCTACCATTTGGAGGAACACAGACAAGGGCAAAAAAGTGCTGATACTGAATGGTCTATAGTGCTTATAAGCAGTCTGTTTATGTTATATTTGACCTTACTGAAACATATTCAAAGTCACTTAGGAGTAAGAAATAGAGGTCCTCTGTCTAGGCAATGGGAAACTGTGTGCAGTGGCTGGGATGAATTTGCAGCTTGGCAGAGGAGCAAGAGCAGCAGCTAACACCACAATGTTAGGGCAGAAAGTGAGACCCTTGGGTGTATAACAATTGGGCAAAGGAAAGGTGTGATTTTACTCTGAAATGTGACATGACATGCTGGGAAACTGCTTCTCGTGTTGGTGTCAATGTTGGTGTAAGGACTTCAGAAACTGGGGAGAGGGCTGAGCAGTGCCACCAGAGTGACATCAGGGTTGAAAGAGCTCTCTGTCCTGGTTAGCGTATCAAAAGGACAGGTCTGAGAAGCCACTTAACAGACTGAAAGAACCTTCTCGGCATCAAGTACTGGATGATGAAGAATCCTAAAGCCTTATGGAAAGGAGATAATGAAAAGTTTGGGAAATGCCTGAATCGAGGCATTTTTGGGAAGTAGAAGAGACATTTTTCACAAGGAGTTTAATCCTTTGAGCAGCCCACCAAAGGAATCAAGACCCCCATTTCCTGATGGCTGCATATCAAGGCCATGTGACTTTCTGGAAAATATATCTAAGTTGAACATAAGTTAGTAAGTTTGTTATTTGAAAATCTGTATGAAATGTGGAGGCCTGGATATACTGAGAGGTTGAAACAATAGAACAATTAATAACAGATTAAATTATCTTTTTTTTTTTTTCGTCCTTACACTGAGTGTACAAATATCTAAGCTTCTATATTTTGGCCATTTTCCTGTTTTCTCATTTTCCCTGCATTCTTTGAACAGCAACTGGCCATACCATGCTGTGTAGTTAGTCATTCTTTGCATATGGGTATAAGGTTCAGTAAAGCTATGCAGGTTTTTTGGTACTTTCTTCCCAAGCTCTGCCTTATGCTGCTGTCCTGACAGCAAAAAAAGAAAAACCCCTCATAAATATTTTGTAAGAGTATTTAAGGATCAGCCTTTTCTTAGAGAGGAAGAACCCTCCTTCCAACACTATCTGTTATACATACACTTTTAGAAACACTTCTTTTGTTTTCAAGACTAAATTGGTTTAAGCTCTGATTCTTTAAAAAACTTGCATGATTAAACGATCTGCATGTACCCATAAACAATGCCTTTTCAAATACTTGGTCTTAGGCCACTTTTCTGAGTGCACTTCTATTACTATGAAAGTGAAGAAATGTAAAAGAACTCTGGGAGACATAAACAAGTATAGAGAAGCACTGAAAAGGAAGCCTTGTATGTTCACCTGAACTGGAATAAGAGGCCTGGAGGAAGGGGAGAGGCTCTTGAATCTTGAAGGGCAAAGGTGTTTTTACTGCTTTTTTATACTGTTGAAATTGTGACCTTTCAAAAATAATATTTTAATTGCTTTGATGCCTGTTTTTTGCTTAGGTTATATTATCATTTTGAGCTCACAGTTTATTGGATAGAGGATAAGGTAAATAGAAAAGGGAAACAGAAACCTACCCAGAGTTTGTATCAAAAAAGTGACTGAATGACTAACAGATGCTTCAATGCATGTTTAAACATGTATTAGAGTTCCAAATACATCTCAGAAGTGCAGAGCATCAGTTGCCACTTCATAGTGACAAATTAGTTACCTGCATCAGATTCCTCATGGCTTTGAGCTGTCTCTGTGTTAAGTACAATATTTCAGGATGGACCAAAGTATTGAAAGACAGATGTTTGATTGATCTTGTGTTTTGTTTTCATGTGTACACTAGTGATTAGAAATGAAAACCCAGATTGTACCCTAGCTTCTAGGACGAGAGGGTCCCCCAAGTAAGGAGCATAAAAGTTCAATAGATGTGGTGCAAAAGCAGTAGCATTTTGCATAGTTGACCAGAATATGGTAGTATGATGTAGGGGACAAGAGAAGAACACAAGTTTTCCAGCTGTGGGTTGTGTTTCTTATTGAAGCAGTTACAGAACTCGTCTATTTTCTTTTTGCTTAAACACAAGTTCAGACAAGAAGCCTAAATGAACAAGGAACTTTTGTTCTTTAGCTGTACTGGCCATGTTTTCATACTCTGTCAATCATTATTAAACAAATCTAATTTCTTGTAACCTGGATGTTTTTGTGAGCCAGTCATATCCATGGAAGTGATCCCTGTGGTCAGACATGCTGGTCCTGCATAATAAACACAGGATGGTTTTCCCTGCATTTTACTGTTATGATTAGGAAGCAGTTAATTTTGGAAGCTTACAGCTGCATTTTGGCTTAATGTTAACATTCTGTTTAGGCCTTTTGGTGGCTAAGAATTACCTTATTTTTCTTTGCCAGAAATATTGTTTCTTATTATTTTTCTTAAATAAAAGACCTGTAGAGATTTTCATTAATTTTTGTGGAAGAAGCTATATGGAATCGTTCCTGCAAGACAGTGAGGGAAATGGGCCAGAAGCTAAAGGTCCTGGGCATCCTGTTCTGTCTGTGCTCCTTGATACAAAATATCTTTGCCTATGTTGGTGTCTGTCTTTGTCCTGCTGCTGTAAATGGTGAAAGTAGCCACTTACAGATAAAAATTGCATTATAATTGTGATACTGAAAGTTTGATGTGCTTGACTAAAGGGAGTTTAGGGGCCTGAAAGTTTGTGCACGGCCATCTTGATGGTGAAAGAAGCAGCTTTGTCCTCTTAGAAGCCATGATGCCGTGCCTTTTTCTGGCTCTTTCTTCAGAAGTGTGCCTTGGGGGCGGCCCTGGGGAGCAACGGCACAAGTATTGCACCAGATTTGCATCACCAGAGAGCCCAGGCTCATTAGAATGCTCCTTCTATTCACGGCTTTACAGTTTTGCATGGCTTTTGGGTAGCGGTGAGAAACCTCTGAAAGAGGTGGGAATGCCAGAGAGAGCAACCAGCTTGTGCATTCTGCTCCTGCTTTAGGTTCACAGTAAAGATGAAGTTGCTGGTTACTCAGGGTTACATACATCTTATGTCATAATAGATAATCTAAAGAATCAAAGTTATGGAAATTATATATTTAGGGATCAAACCACACAATGGAACAAAATTCTTCAAATTGCTCAAAAGCAAAATCCATTAAAATTCTTGCTGCTTGTAAAAAGCTTTAGCTGCATTTTGAATGAAAACATCCTACAATCAGAAACCTACATGGTTTGACGAGTAAATATGGAAAGCAAAGGTTTCTGTGTTTCTGATTTCTCCCCCTCTTTTCCACCTGTCAAATTCATTCACTTAATCCAAATTTGCAAAAGGTTTTTTATCTCTGGAAGATGTTTTTAAGTAGTTTATTGTTTCTTTTGCAAACAAAGAGGGAAAAAGAAATCTCAACAACAAAACCTCAGTTGTATTTTACCTGTGTTCTCATTATTTTCTCAAAGTCCCCTAAGAAAATAAAAAACTCTTTCTTGTGCCTCATAGTTCTTATAACCTGAAGAGCAGTTCAGTAAAGCTTATGATAGTTTCTTCGCTGGATTTAAGACACTCTGTTTTCACTCTGTAGAGCTTAATGTTAAAAAACTAATGGGAAATTTCACTTATTTGTAAGTGATTTGTTTCTGTCAGTACTAAAAGAGCAATGTTAAGGTTGATACACCTGCACAGCTTGTATGGTGGTAAATAAAGGAGCTGCCTGGTGTATCTGCATATGTTGTCACAAATCTTAAGCCAAGGTCAAAACCTTAATTTCAAGCCTTAACACACTTCCATTTGCCTTGTTCAAACACTATATATAGGCTTATATCCTGCAAATGGTGGTGTGAGGCTCATCCAAGGGTCATGCCTGATAAATGAGTTAGGATTCAGGTCTACACATGGTATAACCCCTGCTCAAACTGACACAGGACAAAAGAGTAGAAATCTGGAGTTCTGTCAAAGTTTCCTTCCTTTGCTTCATATCTATTCCTGGTACCTGGCCAGGGCACCACTGATCAACTGTTCCCAATTAGAAATTGGAAAAAAAAAAAAGCCTATGGGCAGGCACTGGGGAGTGCCAGGTTTTCTTTGTAGCTCTGGTGTGAGCTTAAAAACATCTCTAAGGTGGGTGTCAGGATGGGAGCAGTAATTATTTGAAATCATTTATATCTTTTATAATATTTTAAATTCCTGAGGGTATAGTTAATCTGTAGGTACCACCATTTCACATGTGGTTTTTCTTTAATTTTAGAAATGTTGGTGCACACAGTCTGAAAAAATAAGTTGACAGTACAGCACACTACATGTAGTGGTAAATGGAGATAGTCTCTTAACAAGGCTCGGGTTTTGTAGCCATATGTACAAGATATGAGAAGCAAATACATATTGTGTAGGAATAGCTCTGTTCCCATGGCTGTGGGTGTATCAGTGTGTGCAGCAGCCAGATAACTATCCTGCAAAACACTCTGCAAAGGGCAGTGCCTGTATCTAACTGCCAGATCAGCAGCTCTGCTTCCTCCCAGGGGTGCATCGTCCTGCAATCTGCCCAACAAGGCCTTATGGCTTTTTTGTGTGTTTTGTTGCTTATTTGAGTTTTTCTTTTTGGAGGAAGGATTTTGTTGACCTCTTATTACCATGCAGTGAATAAGATCACCTGGCATTAACACTTGGAAGAATATTTGACAAACATCACCTCAGAAATTCAGTCCTCCTGACACCGTGGGCCACCAGATATAAATACACCAAAACAGTTCTTCCATTAACCTCATACCACCAGTCTGTATTTTTGGGCTGTGGGATACTGTCTGAATATGAAATATTAATTGTGAAATGCACTGTACATGGGGATTCAAACTAAAAAGCAATTTTAGGCAGTTCTCTTATTCCTTTTGACTAAAAATTTTATTCTGGACCTAAGCAACCATTTCTTCCTCAACATTTTAGCAAAAGTAAACCATTCCCATTAAAGTTTCCATTACTATAACTTAACTTTTTTTTTCCATTGTGGAATGAACTTCCATTTCACACTTCTTTATAGAATTATACAACTTTATAGAACGATGCAACTATTTACAGAATTAAGCCATAGTGAGGTCTTTGTCAGATGGGGTCCCAGTATGGTATTATGGTATTAAGGAAGACAGCACATTCTTGTAGATTTGATACATAGACTCAGAAATTTTTGGTCCAGAAAGCATTTGGTTCATTTTCAGGTGACTGACTGGGGCTAGTTCACTTTTTCTTATATCCTGATTTCCATTCAAAAATGGGAATTTTGATACTGATCTCATTCATAACATACTGCAGAATGTACAGATGGAAATGCTACGCGTATTCTATTTATATGAAATGCGTATTATAAAGCAAGATTGTCTATTAAAGAGATTCAAAGATTGAACTTTTCTAAGTCTTTCGTTTTATTGGCATTCTTAAATAATTGAAGCATGTAGAAGAGGTACATTTAGCTATCCTGCTGGAAACAAGGACTTGATCCATAGGACTGCATCCCTTATGGGTCCTTTGGTTTTTGCTTGGAAAATGGCATAGTTTATCCTGAAGCCAGTCCTGTGTTACCAAGTAGGCATCTGATTTGAGACAATTCTGCTGACTGACCAGATTCATAGAAGAGTTTTATGTCTGGCCCATGAGTGTGATCAGATTGCTCTGATTTCACTCATAGTTTTGTAGTTGTATTTTTTTGCACCTGTGAAGTGAAGCTTTGGCTGCTGTGAAGGTGAGGGGTGGAGGAGGGGTTGTCCTGTCAGTTTACATTAATTGATGATCTTTCCCAACACTTTCCCTCTGCCTACCCTTGTCTCTTGGGTTGACACCCTATGGGTGATGTTGACTGCAGAGCAGTAGCCCCATGCTAATGGGCAAGGCTTGATGCAGACATTGGGCACTGGAGTATGCTATCAGTGAACACTCTCAATATAGGAAGGTAATAGAAATTCATGTCTCTTCCTGAATTTGTGAGCATGTCCATCTAGCTAATAAAAACCCCAAAGGATGGCTCTTTTATATCCTGACAAAAAGGCTTTTCGATTAATTTGTATTAAGTAATATAGTTTAGTTTATTGTAAACATGTAAAAACAATTGGTTTTGTTTGTTGGTGGTTTTTTTTGGGTTTTTTGGTTTTTTTTTTTGTTGGCATCTAAATTTCTCATTATCATTTTTGACTATGTGTTTGTTCTTTCCAGACATGGGTGCTGTAGTTATAGGCATTGATTTATCTTTCCTTTTCCCTGATAAAAAAATCATGTTAATATGATATCCTGCAGTTCTCTGATGTTTACGTAGTATCAGCACAGGGAAATACTACTTTCAGTTTGATACATAAAGCCCTCCTTGTCTCTTGTGTCTTTTGTCTGCAGGCTATTATGCATGTGACTAAAGCCATGCATGACTTGAGCAAATGTTTGAATAGGGTTCTTGTGTAGTAGGACTGTATAAGCCATTAGGCATACTCTCTTTAACTTGCTGATGAAAACATTATGGTACATTTGGTCACACAAAGTAGAGTAAAATTGCTTTTGTGGCAGCAGAATAAACAGCATTCTAATCTGTGGGGTTTTTTATTGTGCACGTGTGTGTGTGCTGCATACTTGTGGCAAAATTATCAAGCAGGACTGAACATGAAAAGTGTTAAAGTTATTTGAGTTGTGGAGTGAAAGCTGGGCTGAAGAGAGAAAAAATGTATTGCTTTTTTCATTCTGAAATTTGAAATCAATATTATTCTCTCATATTTGTGATCTGAGCCTGGAATCTGTTAATTGACATGTGAGGCAGTTGCTAACCATCTTTGTCATTTATAAAGCCTTTTGTAAGGGCATTGTTTTTCTTTCTTTCTTCTCTATATGCGATGAATACTGGAGTAGGGACTTGTATTTTTGCTGTGGGAATGTGAAAAACACAGGAAGCTGCTCTCTGCCAAGTTATTTCCCCAAGGATCTGCTTTACATACTGACAATCAATGGCCTGTCAGGTGTAGTTATGCACCATAGCAATGTTATGAGGTCAATCAGACAAAACCAAGGTATGTATTCCCAGCAGATCCCAGCTATCTATTTAACATTGTCAAACTAAGTTTTCTTTGCTTTTCTTTGAAAGAGCAACCTCTTTCAGTTTCATTTCTTTTTAGATTTGATTAACTCTGAATTTTCATCTAATTTGTGAAATTCTAACAATTGAAAAGATATTAATTTATTTTGCTTTGTCTTGACAAATACTATATCACGTTTGCTATTTTGTCTTTTAACATAAACCCATGCTTGTTATATTTCTCTGCAACTCTTCATCATATAAAGAGTGTGTATTTGATGTAAAAAAACTAAAAAACCATGTATTTTGCTGTGAGGAGATATTTAAGTAATCTGTTTTACAGTAACATAAATTTAGTGTCTCATAAACACAAAAATATTTCCTTAGAAAAAGCCACCTTACAGATATAACACATTTGTTTTGCCTTGCAATTCCGTATTTGTGAAGCAAAAGATGTATAAATTTGATCTGTAAATCAGTATTTTTATATAGAGTCACTTCTCATTGTGCTATGGAAACCCTGAATCTTGCCAATGTTTCAAATCTTTTGATACCAGAGGAGAAAATACTTTCTTAAAATGGATACAGGATTTTCCATATTTTTCCCTTAAAAAAAACCAACCAACCAAAAAAATAGAGCTGTGTTTTGTTAGCTAGTGACTGAGAACTGCTAGGGATTAAGAATAAACATGCACTTGGTACACTGTGTACTGCATACAGTGTAACAGTACAACAGCATTTTTAGCTACTGTGTGTATCATATTGAAAGCAGAAGACAGCAATGATAACATGCAAACTAAACAACTGGGTTAAAATGTATTTCTTAGGTTACAAAAAAAAAAAAAAGAAAAAAGAAGTGTTGCTCTTTTTGGGGAAATGATACAATGAAGTAACAAGAAACTAAACCCAGAGCTTTTAAATAAAATATTAGAAATATCTCATTCAGGAATGCAGATTAATCCTGTCTGAAAGCAGCTGCAAGGTTTTGTATGAAAAATCTGTTTTGTTTTCATGATGTTGTAATTCATCCTTTATTTGTTGTCTTGCTAAATATAGTTCAAGCACTATCATTTGAGCATGTTAGTGTACATCTGCGCCGTGATTCCTTTTCTTTTTTTCAGATATTTTGAAGTGATCTGTTGATTTTCTGTGCTGAGAGACCAGCATGTGAATCATGTCAGCAACAATACTCCATGTTTCAAAATATGTAAAAAGATTACAGTTCTTCAAACAGAAGAAGAAGAGATCTGGATCTACAGCAGAGTGCTGGAAAAAGAACACAAAGGTGGGATGTAAGATGATACCCTCATCCTTTAATGGGGGATAATTTGTTGCTAACTTATGAAGTTGATACACAATTTGAGGAAACGAGCATCCCACCCATTTTTTTTGTGTGTGCTCTGTAGAATTCATATCCTTCCATTTTTGTTTTTTGTTTCCTTGAATTGTGCCTCATAACTTATTGTCATTGCTCATTAGCTGTTGGTGTGTTGGGAGGGTTGTCCAGACAGTGACCCTGCATGGTAACAGCTGAGCAGTTCAGAAGAGAGTCATAATTCACGGTGACCTTTAATGAAATATAAATTTAAAGAAAGCTTCTTTTAGTTTACCATATCTGAAACAAAGTGAGAACTATTATTATCTTTAGTCTTTGCTGTCATGGTATTTAAAGATACTCTGAAGCAGGGGAAATACATTTTCTCATGGGAGTTACTATTATAATTGTTTTGGTGAATGGGGTACAGCATTTAAAATCCCGTTTACCTCTGACCATCAGGCCCTGGTTGAGCAGTTCTCAGCCAGGGGTGCTACATGCTTTGACAGGGAATCCTGAGAGCTGCAGTGTGTTTGCACATTCCCCTTTCTCCTGGAAGATCTCCTGGAAGATCTGCAGCACAGTTTGCATTTTCTCTTTCTAATTCCGTCCTGTTTTCCCAATATCAGCGAGGAAATGCCAGATCCAATTGCCTTTCTCCTTCCTACTGCTCCAGAGCTTTGCTGTAGTAGCAGCTTGGGTTGCTCCAAACCAGCTGGCAAAGAAAAGCATCCATATGACAGCCGGGCAGAATGGCAAAGGGGAGGTGAAGGCTGGAGTGGACCACGCTCTCCAGGGGAGCTGTTTTTGGGCAAGCTGCAGTCTGCCCTCAGTGTGCACCTGCCCATAGTGCAGGCAGGCAGAGGGTCTGAGGGCTTCGCTGGCAGGGGAGACCCTGCAGGAGGGCATTAAGCACTGGGGGTCACATCCTCAGCTGCTGCTCTGCTCCAGTGGGACAGTGAAAGATGGTCCTGCTTTCATCAGGTGAGGAACTGAGCCTGAAGGCTAATTAAGTGAGTTTTTCCCTGATCCAGTTTATCAGAGGGTGAAATTAACCTCTCCCCCCAGATGAATGTAATGCCAAGACCAAGTACTCACCTCTCCAGGGAACAAGCCCCTCCTGGAGCCTTTCCCTCTACTCCCTGGTCTGTTCCATGCACTGTGCCCTGCAGCTTCATGCTACTCCACTGTTTCCCTCCCCCAAACCCTGGTAGAGCGGGGTTGTGCTGGCTGCCCACCTCTCTGCAGAAGACACTGCATGCTGCCTCCCTGAGCAGTGTCTTGTCCAGGTGCCATAGCCCAAATGACAGCTTGTGGGGCCGCTGGGGTAAAATGCTGCCTGTCCAGCCTATCACGGGGCCCTGTTTTACCCATTTGGTCCTGAATGGGGAATAAATGTTCATTGAAATGACAAAAGAGGTGCCATCCTATTGCCTGAAACAGATGGGAAACCTACTTGCTTTGGCCATATTGCTTTTGGCAGTTCCTAGTTCATCTGCATAAAAATGTCTGTCCCGTGAGCCTTAGGCCTCCTGTGGACAGCTCATTTGAGGTACTACACAAATCTGTCTGGTGAAGACTTACTGGATACATCTGACTTGCTCATATTTCTAAAACTGAGCAAAGGACTTATTTATTTGTGACTGTTCTCTCCATTTGTGTGGTGCAGGGTTGGTTGCCCAAGAAGGGGTGCCTGCCATGCTCTAAAATGGGGAAGATTATCTGGGTGCAGCTTGAAAATAAAGCTGTGTCGCAGCACCTGTTCAATCCCATTACAAAGAAAGCCAGGATGGCAGGAGCAGAGATGGAGTAGAGTATATAAGATGCGGTTTTAAGTGAAATTCAAACCCTACCACTAGGAATAAACTTGTTCTTCATAAAGCAGTAGCAGGGAAGGGAGAATACATTTTCCAAGCAAATTGCAAAAGTTCAGGAAATTCTTGGCTCACTATTTGTTCAAGTGATATAAAGGAGAAGGAAGAGACTCTATCCAGCACAAATCATATTTTTAAGAATTTCCCAATATTGCTTCCTGTCTTTGTGCTTGTGCAGCAGATTGTATATAGAAATAAAAGAGATTTACTTTATCTTTTCAGAAGAAAGTGTCTGCTATATAATTTGCTGGCTCTCGTTCGTTCATTCATTGAAAAACAGCAGGAAAAGGGCTTTTGTGTTAAGTACAGTCAAGGTCAGGGATTTTTGTTTTTGATGTTGGCTGCCAGTAGCTTGCTTTCTCTGACTACTGTTTCCAAGTCAGTCTTGGATAACAATCTAGTTGTTAGCTTACAGGGAGATATTTCACAGCTACAGGTCATCTGCACTGAGTGCAAACTAGAAAGAGATTTTAGGACCAAATTAATTGTCTTGTACTCAGCTCCTATTTGTGCCAGTCTCAAATTAAGTTCATCAAGTCTATTAAAGGACACCCAAATTTGTGACCCTGATGCTGCAAACTCTTCTTTATGCACAGTCACCTTTAGAAACTGTATGAGCAAAAGCTTTAGCTATGTGACTTGGTTTACAGAATCAGAGCCTTTGATACAAGAATTCACTATAGCAGATGCTCAGTTTCATGGTAAGCAAACAAAACCGGAAAACGTGATTTATTAAAAAGAGAACTAATGTTCTGCAAGTGGACTTTTTTTAAGACATAGTACCTTAACATTGCACAATCAATTGCTCTCACTCACTCACCATCAAACTATTGTATTTCTAGTCTCAAGTTAGTGTTTAAAGGAAAGGAAAAGAAATCCTTAGACAAAATATCTGTGTCATAAAAGGTCAGTATGAAAGTTTGAGCATTTCTTGTTGAGCTTATTTTCCTGGCAGCAGGGCATTTGGGTGGCAGGCAGGCACAAAGTAGAAATCTGCTGTAGTTTATTTCGTGGACTGTAAAACCAAGCCACTATGTAAGAGTGCAGCTTAATCATACTTCCACTGACAACTCTTGTTTAAACCACTCACAAGCAGTCTGTGACACATAGAGAGATTTCACTTTTTCTCACCCTTTAATGTAATTCTAAAGATTTTGTGAAAATATCAATTAGAGATTTCCAATAATGGAAAGAAGGTTTCAAACACTGGAGAAGTACAATAAATCACCAGCCATATGGGCTTTTGTCATTAAGAGAAAGCCATAATAAGACAAAAGCTGAAGTAAGTTAAAACAGCTGAACAGTGATTTTAGGCAATCTTATGCAAAACCCACTACCTTGGTTTGTTCACAGGAAACTTCTTTAGAAGACTGAAAGAAAATCTTTTTCAACTCCTTATTTCTTGGCTACATCAGAAAGAAAGCAAGTAAAAGCCATCTCGGTGACGCTTTTCATGCTCTGCTTACTTTGTTTTCACATGAGATCCTGTCTGCTACCTTTGTTTTTTTCCCCTTGCTTTTTAGAGGGTTCCTTGTGCAAAACAATGAAGAGTCCTGATAACAACAGGCAGTTGCTCCGAGGCCTAGTTGTTCAGCAGGATTCACTCCAAGAAATTGAGAGGGGTGTGTTGGGTCTTTTTTCCATCACCAGCCTTTACAGTTAGCGGGCCAGATGGCATGAGATGGGCGCAAAAAATAACGACAATAAATAATACTACAACTTGCAACGTGGACCAGGCTCAGTTACTTCCACTTCATCTCACTGTTTGGAAGTGCCTTTGATGTATAAAAGCACCCTCTAAGATAATGAAATGCGGTGGCAGCTGGCTAATGGCTGGGAAAGTGCAAACCCCGCATTGAACTCTTCCCACCAGGCTATTCAGCACCCAGGCAATGTCAGTCTCAAGGAGACAAGGAGACGGGAAGAAACGGAGGCTTGTTGCTGTGCAGCATTTGCGCTTCTGGGCAGGCTGCTGTAGGTGGGGTGTTATTTGCCTTGGTGAATAGAAGTGATGTGCCCAAGGCACAGGGAAAGTTTTTACTGTCTTAACACATTAACCTTGCAGACTCCGTCCTAGAAATGTTAAATGAAGCCACAGGGTCACACTACTTGAAGAGACACTGCTCTTGGGTAAACTTTAAAATGGACTTTTTTTTTACACTACAATCCCATCAGTCGTGCAATCAGGGTTAGTTTCCTTTCAGACAGGACTATCTCGTGGCTTGATTCCATAGGCAATAAAAAAATAAACACATCCAGACTTTTCTCTCAGCTGCTTCAGGCCTAAATGTGGGCCAGGGTAAATGACAAAGATCCAAAATAGACAGCAGACACAGACAAATATTTGTTCAGGAGCTTTAAAACAGTAGGGTATTTATTCCTCTGACACAAAGAAAAGTTTCTGGTCTCTCTGTTAAATGATCCTGTGTTTATAATATCATAATGGCGTCTGACCCTGCAAATACTTGATTAGATGTGCACTCATCTTCATGCATGTCATTAGTTCTGCTAACCTCAGTGCCGAAGTTTGTCACCAGAAAGTTCAGAATACGCACAGACTTCGCAAGTTTGGGGCTTTCCCCTGCCAAATGTGGCAACAGCCTGTCTCAGCAGGGAGAGTGCAACAGGAGATTTGCGACAGGGTCCCTCTGTAAAAAGAGTAAGTGGTGAAAGTCATATTTACCAGAATAAATATTTTGGCAAAAAAAGAGATCAGGTTTTTTAATATATGGCAGAAATTTTTTATTTTTTTTATAGTTAAATTTTGGAACATTCATGTGCAATTATAAAATTCAACTTGCCAACAGTCTACATTCAAGGGCTGGAAATATTCTGAAATATTACTGTTGAGGCTGTTATGATCTTGCAGGCAAGGGTCTTGTATGACCAAATGATCACACTGTGACATTTTAATCCTCAGAATATAAATCCCCAATTGTCTGAGAGCTGTAGTAGCCTCCAAATCTCATCGATTTAGGAGGATGCAGAAGATTAAAAGGGGATATTTTGCATACTTTGTCTCAAATAAGTACCCAGATCCACAGTCAGGGCAAGGCTGCTGAATCTCAGTGTGTATTTTGATTGACTGTATGCCAAAGGTGTATTGATTATTGTCACTTGGGCTAATGTGTACCGTATCCCCCAGTACAGCTCCAGTATATTTCCTAAGAGTAAACACAAGTCAATGTCACTAAAATTTTTCAGTGCCAAGAGGGAATAGCTCTATTTAATGCTGAGATTATGGCAGCAAATTTTTGATCTGTTCCTTATGATCCCTTATCCTTGCAATGTGTACTTGATTTTTAGGAAGAGTCTTTTTTTTTCATGAGGTTGGCACTCACCAAGAAATCCCAGCCGGGGTGGAAATATTGGCTCTATCAGTCAGCCTTCGACCATTCCCTCTACAGAGCTTGTTCCCTAAATCTGGTTTTGAGAGCTCTTTGCTTGACAGACTGCTTCGCAGACTTATGATTGTTTTTTTCTGGCTCATTTTGATTGCTCTGCTAATCTCTAGATTTTGGCCTTGAGGCTATTATTTATTTTGTACTTTTATTGGTGTTTGTTATTTGAAACTTTGTTTTCAGTAGATTTGCGGCCCCTTTCTAAACCACTTTTCTGATTAAATTTTGTTGAAGAAGTTGGTGGATTACTTTACCTATTTTCCCCCCTCATTCATCCTCCTCCTAATCGTTCAGTTGAGAACTCACCTGCCTTTTGTTTGTGCCTGCCTTTGTGATTTATTTTCAGATTAGAAGGAGCATCTGCACAGCTTTTACTTTTATTAGTTCTCAGTGAGTCAGGCAAAATATTAACCACCCATGAACTGCTCTCCCAAAACCTCAAGTGAATTACAATAGAACTTTTGCCTCCACTGTTCAGAAGAAGTATTTTTATTCTTTGCTTGTCATCTCAAAGAGCTCTTTTGTGTGTGTGTGTGTGTGTGTGTATAGATGTATCTGCTATAAGGATAAAATAAGTTAAAGTATCAGAACACATGAAACTTGCTCAACCTTTCTGACAATTTGTCTAATTTTATTTCTGCAAGAGTTAGAGCATGAAATTTAAATTCGTATTTAGGCCCCATCCCTGCAACTCCAGGAGCTCAGGAGCATGAATATGTGCATCCAGTATTTCACGAGCATACAGCTTTCCAAGGCATTGTGGTTCTTAGCTCTCTGATTCTTTAGGTTTTACCTACCACAAAATGTATCTTGGTCCTTTTAATATCTGTTAATAAAGTGGTTTTCCTTGATTTGAGTGATCTACCAGGCCTTACTGTTTCTCAGTTATTGAACATTCTGCCTGTTAACATTCACTTGCTTTGTCAATGCCTTAAGCTTAATGGGGAGCTAGCTTTCCTACAACTTACACACAATAGTCTCTGATGTAGGACTTTCTTCCTATTAACACATTTCAAATATGTGTTTTGCTTCTCTTCAGTGCTCAGGGGTCAGTGGGAAGGAGGGCAAAGGGGTGGAATATGCCACAGATTGAGCTGAGCTCCCCAAAGGCCAATTATTCATGGCAAATTTCAGTTGTTTTACAAAGTGTAGGTTACTGCATTTCAATTTCTCAAACTTGAGGCTTCAAGACCTTGGCCACACGAGAAGCTGAATGGCCAGAGGCAACTAAAGGCAATGGCCTCTGCAAGCATTTTAATTTTTTGGGAATAGGACAGGATGTTCAAAACAGGAGCTTCAGTGGGAAAAGATTAAAGTGCAGAACAGTGCTGACATAAAAGCTTAAGTGCCTACAATACGGGATCCCAAATTAACTGATGCATAGTTAGTGGGTTATTTTAAAAATGTATTTCTTGGAAAAGAATGGTAATAGTATAATATGCTAGCCAATACTGAATTTGCCCAAGTCTGTGTCTGCATAATATGTGCTGAGGCTGATAAAGAAGACAAATAAACTGGTTTTCTTGTTAAACATTGCTCTTTCTTTGTATACCATTTTGAATGGTTAAGTACCCCCTGGTGGGACCCTGGTTATTGAATTTTGTTTTTCTAATTATGGCATGTCTCATAACAGACACTATATTTGTGTGGTGATTGTGTTCATCTCCTGAGTGATCCCACCCCTGATAAAATAATCCAGGTTACAATTTCTCTTGCTTCTTCACATTTCAGATACCAGCAGTAGATTAACCTTGATCCTTTTTTTTTTTCAGTGAGAACTTAGGTCATTCCCTCTGTTCTACACGGGCTCTTTTATCTTCATTTCTGCCCAATTATGTATAAAAAGATTTGCCTCACATTTTTCAGTGGCACGTTAGCATTCATAATTCTCCCGAGCCATGCTTTCTAACCTTCTGACTGAATGACTTTCTGGATTCATTTCTATTGCTCATATTTTGTGAACTTTTTGACATTTCCATTTGCACTTTTATTAGTCCTCTCAACCATCTTTACCTTTTATAATGTTTTAAGTGATTCTTTTGACATCTGGGGTTGCTGAAGTGAAGCACAAGGTGGGTCCAACTCTCTTTTTAGGGTGACGTAGTGATGGTCTTTTGAGGTCTGAACTGCAGCCTGAGCTCATTCCAAGTTCCATTTCATTCTGCTGCAGGTTTCTTTGAAGCACTGAAGCTGTTATATTAATAACTGGGTTATAAGCATAGCTGGTTGTTTGATCCTTCCTGTGCTTTTGATGCTAATTCTACTTTAGCATTTCGTGTTGTTTTAATGTGAATACCTGAAAAAAAGTTAGTTTCCTGAGATGCACACAGACTTGCTTCAATGGATCAGGCCCTATTCTCTACATTCATTTTGAGTTTTGTCTCCCAACCAGGGTCTGTCAGAGGTGCATGGCATTCGATGTATATTTTCTATTTGTCAGGAGTGAGATTCAACATCCACTGTAGGACTGACTTCCAAGTGCAGCCACTATGGAAATTTAACCTAGTTACACCAGGAGATCTATATATAGAGAGAGATACTATATTACAGTATCTTATCTGCTGGACTCCACAAAGCATTTCATAGTCTTCTTCATAAACAATGCATTTGGGTGGTTCATTTCCAAAGAAAAAATGTCGGAAAAGTGTAACTTCTAGTGTCCAGTAAAAAAACCCCAAACAATCCAAACCCAACCCAACAACACAGAATGTTTTTTGGATTTTTTTTTTAATTTTACTTTTTTAATTATCCAGAATGCCTTTTCACACCAGTGTGGTAGTGTACCTTTGTGCCACCAAGTCAGAGTTTCTTCTGGAAATATGTGGTAATTGCCTTTGAGCTTTAAGTGCTCCAGAGCAGGCCTGCCCTCTCCAAGAGAAGTCTTCAAGGGTATATCTGTTACTCTAATCTACTCAAAGTGAGTTGTTGAAAATCTCTGGACTCTCTGACAGATGAAATGGGATTGATTGGAAGACACTCTGTTCTGCAAGGAAATCCAAGCATTATTTGAAAGGACTTATTACCAGTAAAGTATAGGCACTCTCAAAGCAAGAACAAAGTAAAACTACCAGCTGTCAGCTAGAAGGAATAAAGGAGGAAAGGAATGAAAAACTTAGTGTGTAGTTGATAATTAATCTGTAACCTGCTGCAGACTGCACTTAGCTTTTATAGTATCTAGAGAGAAAAGATGTCTTTCACAATCACACATATTCCTCTGTTTTTCTATCAAAAGTTTGTTAGGCCTCACCTCCTTGAAGATTCGTGTACATATTTAATCTTCTGACTTTACAAATGGTAAAATTAGGCATGTAGGTCAATCTCTGCATGAAAAAGATGCGTATTTTTTTTTTCATATCAGCCAAACTAAACTGCAAGAAGAATCAGGGAAGATTTCCAAACCATTGCATTTAGACTTGCTTGGAGGGGTTCCTGAAATGCATCTTCCTCAGATTTTCAAGAGGAAAAACGAGTTCTCACTTGTGAAAAAAAACACAGAAAACACACTCATTTTGGAGCAAAAATGAATAATCTGCTTTGATTAAAAAACCAAAGTGTTTTATTACTCAGATATTAATTTTCTACAGATCTAGCTCCTGATTAGGGAGGTTCTGCAGCACACCTTTCCCTTTCAACCCTTGTTATTTGGTGTATTCATTTCATTTAACAATAAGGAACTGAAACATTACAATGTGGAGTGAGGAAAGACAGCTTTTTAATACCATTTGGTTGTTTGCCAAACATTTTGCAAGTGTTCCTGTTAGGACATATTATGTGAGCATATATAGTACTTTATATATATACAGCATATTTATATTCTTACAACATGTTTAAACTTCTCAGTTATAAATTTCTTGTACGTCTAGATTCGCCTGGGAAAGCAAACCTGCACAACCTGCCCTTGTCCTTCTCCCTTGGCAGGGTTAATGTAGCTTTTGTCAGGTTGGGGATCTTGAAGACAAGGTCAGCACTCCACAGCAGCTTGCAAATGGGTGTGTTTAAAGGAGAATGGGAGAAAATCAGAGAGGACAGCTGAATGGGTTATGTGTGATGAAAAGATAGAAAGTGATAGTTAGAGATCACAGTATGTTGATTCAGTTGTATAATTTGGCCTCACTATCAAACGCAGGTTACAGTTCACCAGGGGAAATTTTTCTGCTCGCCTGTTCTCCTGCCAAACAAAGAGGAGGGAAGAGGAATGGAAAAAAGGAAGCAATTTTCAGATCTACCCCATTGTTTTAATTTAACCAAGCTGTAGCAGAGCTCAAGTTGGGAGTATTTGGAGCATTGCTGAGTGACATGTTCCCTTCCTGGTTTGTTTGGTTTGGTTTTTTTTTGTTTGTTTGTTTTTTTTTGTTTTTTTTGTTTTTTTTTTGTGTTTGTTTGTGAGGGGATTTGTTTGGTTTTGGTTTTGGTTTGCTTTTTGGTTTGGTTTAGTTTGGGGTTTTTTTATTTCTTTTTTCCTCTTCCTTTGGAAAGGCTTGTAGTAATCTCTACTAAATATGAGTGTTTATCACACAAAGAATTTTGGATTTTTGCATCAAACACGAGGCAAGGTCTTCAAGACACTTTTCTTGGTAAGAAATGACAGAGTGCCAGTGGGAATACTTATATGATCCTTTATTTTTTCCTGCTTGGGGTATGTAAACAGTGAAACTGCAACTGAGAAATGCCAGTAGGAATGCACTTCACTTCTTCTTCCTCAACAAGTTCCTACATGTACCTATTACTACAGAACAGAGATTTCCTTCTTATGTCTTTGCCCAAAACTTTAAAAAAAAGACCAAAAAAAAGGCAAGCAAAAAGACTTCCCACATTAAGTTCAAGACAAAAGGAAATAAGTTGTCTGTAGGGAGACTGGTGCACACTCTCTTAAAATCCTGTTCCTACTGAAGTCTCTCTGAACTTTTTGATGCTGTAAAGCATGGCCAAATTTTCTTCACTGGTGATGAAAACTTGGTCTTCTATTTCTTTGGAAAGTCACTTTTATTCTTTACTTTATCTCATCAAGGAGTCTCTAGAACAGCCTTGTGCTATAAGAAAATACCCAGTATTTTCCTACGATGTGGACCCACGGGGCCTGATGATGTACTGTCCTGTAGTGTTTCCAGTGGTTGCAAATGGCTAAAGAATACTGCCCTGAGAGAGAGAAGGTGTGCTACAGGCATTGTCCCTGCATAGACTGTTTCCAACAAGTGCAAGGCAACAGGGAATTCAGCAGTGTTGTTCTCACAAGGAGAGCTTTTCCCTTGCCAAGATATTGCCTGTTCTCTGGCATTACCACCACATTGCAGGCTCACCCTATGTCATTGTTCAAACAACATGTCTAAATAACAGATAATTTTGTTAATTGGCCCAAATCTGAAAAGCTAGAGAGAAGGTGAGATGTGAGTCCAGCAGAAGAGAAACTACTCAAATTTTAAGCTAAATTCAAAACCTTGTATTAAATTTGTGGGATCTTCAACATCTTTTCATTGTCATCTGGATTGTTTTAAAGCATAAAAATGTTATTTTGAAAGGAACAGTAAAAATTTCATTTGGGAAAATATTGAAATAAACACCTTGTCCAAACAAGCCTTTCAATTTTAAAAATGTCATCGTAGAAGTGTCAATAGTCAATATTTAAATGTTTTCCTGTTAATTTTTGATCTTTCCCCCATCAGATTGGTAAAATATGAATTTCTTTCTTTCCCTTAAATTCCCTGGGAGTTGTGGGGAAACAGAATCTTTTTAAAAAGCTCTGCAAAACAGGGGCCAAATAATGTATTTTTATAGCTATTGATTTGCATCCTTCCTGGGTAAGTTGTAAAAATATCTGCTTTTCTTTCCACAGAAATCCCTATTCTGTGAGATGTACTGCAATCTCGTTTGTCCAAAGTACTATTACTAATACCTTTATCTAAAAATGGTAATTTAATTTCTGTGAATCTTTCTTCCTGCCATAATGGAAAGCCCCCCAAGTATATTACCATGCCTGCTACTGTTTGCTGTATCAGTTCCACATGCTAATGTGATTTCCTGCAAGAGGAGATGAATATATTCGTTCTGCAGTGAAATCAGGAAAAAAAAAAAAAGAAAAAATAAAAAGCTTGACCAGTGCTTTAAAGAGAGTAATCTCAATGGAAAATATCAAACTGGTTCTATAGGATGAGTGTTAGATGTAAAATCTTGCTCTAGCACAGACTCCAGACTTTCTGTGCTATTCTGGCCAGTGACGGATGTTGTTTCTGCCACCTGTTTGGAGACAATTGTGCAACTGGGACTGTGGAATGACGTCCAGTTGCCTTTTTTAGAATATGAATAGGACTTTTTAAATTGGCTGTGCTGAGCAGTTTGGGGCTGAATCACTCTGTAGACTTGCCAGAGAAAGCGTTTAGCTGATGGACATGAGCCAAAGCCCACTGAATCTCACAGCAAGGCTCTTTTTGGCTTCAGTAGGCTGTGGCTTAAGCTATGTATGAATGACAGTTTCTTCCCTGGAATTATCAAAAAACTTATAATTTTTAGTTTCTGGCTTTCTTTTCCCAAGGTGTTTCACATATGTTTTTTCAGTTTAAACCACCACTGCTTGGTTCTGCTCTTCCCTCCTCTGAAAGGGATATTAGGTTTGATGGTAACGTGGATGTTTCATCATGAAAAAGTCAGGGGAAAGGAGCAATCTCAGAGCTCAGCTGGCTGAACTGCTCAGTACCCGCTGTCCACTTCTACTCACATTTCATTTCTGAGTGTGTGTTATTTTGAAGTGCCTCAAATACTGTCAGACTCCAAGCTATTTTGGACAGGAGCATGTCATTTCCCGTCCTTCTGCTGCAATCACAATTGGATCCTGCAGGCACTTCCCATAACAGGCTTCAGTCATCAACGGCAGGAGTTTCAGTGTATTTCCCTTCGCAAGACTTTAGTTGCCAGATGGGAGTTGTTACTTGTTTATGTCAGGCTGAGAGTAATGCCCTTTTGCTAGAATTGTACACAATGTTTTTGGGTTTTTTGACATTTATCCTTTCTGTTGTTAGACAATTTTAGCTTTGCAAATTGCAAAGAACAATCTTTTCCCCTCAGGTGTCCTTTTTTTCTGCATTTTGCTCTTTTCTTTTTTTTTTTTTTTTTTGAGATCCTTTTCCAATTTTAAAGAAAAAGAATAGACAAAAATAGAAAAATTAGCAAGCTTAGAGGACTTTCCCAGTCTGCTACTCACTGCTGTGAATAGATTTGTGTGTCCACTTTCAGACTTCTCAGATGCCAATTCTTTAGAGCCTCCTTTACATCTGTTACAGCACACTGCATGCTATTTTCCTTGGTTTTGTGGGATGCAACCTAAATTTTACCAGCCCCAGCATTTCCGTTAAATGGTAGGATGAGCCCTTTCTCCAGACCTCACTCCATCATAATCCATATAGTAAGACCTTATCTTGTGAGCCATTGAGCATGTCCTATGAGAAGAACATTTAATCCACGCTTATTTGGAATATTGACTTTCAGTATTTGGTCCATCACCCTGAAGTCATAACTTGATAATTAAAACTGTCCATGATAACTTCAGCATCTCTTTCATTCTTTTCCATTTCACGGATAGATGAAATTTTTTATCCTTCCATCTGCTTGCTTCCCAACTTTTTTTCTTTGTTCTTATTCCAACAAAGTTGGCTTTAGCATGACTGTATAGACTGTAAGGCACTATACATTGCTGTAATGGTGTCAAAACTGTGGAGACACCTTCAGAGCCAAATTATCATACTTGTGCTGCATTTCTACATAGAAAATGGACAGCCCATGCCTACCAAACCATTTCCTTGTGTTGCTTTTTGCACATAGGTATATAAAAATCTGCTCCAATAGCTCACTGTGAGGAAATGTCCTAGTTTCACATGGTTCCTATGGATCAAGCTCCCTGTAGACCTCCTAAGAAGATGGGTGTTTTTTGATCTTCCATACTGGCTAGTGCAAAATTGTCTTTTTTGTAAGTTTATTGTCCTGTACACCTTTCCCACTAGAGCTACATGCCCCATCGCAGTGAATTAGAACCTCCCTGGAATGCTCTTTCTTACTTCAGTTATTTTTCACAAACCTCTTTAAAATAACCTTTAACCTTAAATATATAGGTAACATCTGCACTGTGCATTCTACAATGACAGTTATTTTAGGAGAAACTTGTCAGAACTTCTGATCAGATCTTAATTTTATGATTGTCCTTTTGTCTTTAGCCACTTTGAAGTTTCCCCCCACTTAGGGCTTTGGAAGGGCTTGTGAGAACATAAAAAGAAGCAGATGACTGTTGTTAAGACTCTGCCTTCTCTCTAGAACTAATTCAGCCATGGAGAAAAAGAAAGGAAAAATATGTCTTCAGGCATGCTTCCCCTTATACATATACTCATGTCCCATGAAAATATTTATCTGTAAATTAGCTTGGTTTAGTCTTGTCTCCCAAGGTTATCTGGTTGCAGGGTATAGCGTGCACTTCACAGTAAGTGAAAAACAAGTTTAATCACTGGAATTCTGTTATTTTCATCTGCAATAATATGCAAGATCAAGGTAACAAATTTTTTTGCCAGCTGGAGCTGCGGGGTAACAGGCTGCTGGTTTTCCCTGTAGACAACAGTGAAGAACACATTTTGTGTCAAAGTAATTGCACTAACAGGTGCCGTTGAGCAACTGTGTTTTGGTTGCGACACTATTGTGGCTCATTGCTTACCACAAATGTTTATGTATAAAAAAATTCAGTTCTGCTTTTAAATTCCTATTTAACTGACAAGGAAGAATAGGGTAGACAATGGTGAAGCAATAACTACAGTTTAAAAGGGGGCAAGTCTCCTTCCCATTTCTGGTGGGGGAATACCACTGTTCTATCACAAGTCCTTCCTCAGGTGTTTGTCACAGCAACCGTAAACCAGCCTCCAGTGCTGGCAACATTAAGACCTGTAAGAACTGGATGAGATTGTTGCAATGGGATACATGCTGATATGATTATGTCACGTGGTTAGGGAATAATGTCATTTCATGCACCAAACTCTCCTTGCTGAGGGCTCCATGTTCAGTGGATGCTCTTCCTGCCTGCCTTCCTCGTGTGTTCCACCACAGGGCTTGGCGGCTCCCGCAGCAGGAAGAGCAGTCGGTGCGGGGTGCAGCAAAAGGAGGGCTGGCATCACAGCACCTGGGAGCCCAGAGCATTTAGGGTGTACAGAAACAGTGATAAGCTTGGTATAGGTTCCTCCTAGTCTTGTGAATCCATGTAAGTTTACTTGCTGAAACCATCACCTCCTTTGTGCCAGGCACAAGAAAATGTTTTGAGTTTTCAAGGCTGTAGACAGCTGAGGAAAAGGGCACTTCAAAGAAATGCATGAGCTGAAATACCCCATGTCTGAGCTGAAAACCTTGTGTGAGATGCCCCGAGGGTGTATTAAAAGGTTGCAGGCGTATACTCTGATGTAATAAGACAGATATAAGATCTCCTAAAGATGGATTTGCCAAATCAAAATTTAACAACCTAAAAATGGGACCAGGGGCTTTAGCTGTCTCCTTAGTGTCCACATAAAACCAATACACACCTCATACTGTCTAACCTAGATACCTATATCAAAATTGGTGTGTCTCTCTTTTTGGAAGCCAAGCATTTATGCTTGCATCCTGACAAATGCATGCAGTACAAAGACATCAGCTCCTCACAACAACACACTGAGAACAGTCTGGGGGCAGAGCAGAAATCCGATGTTGTGCTTTTTTTTGTCCTGCACCTCCACTTCTCTTGATACATCTTGTGACTATATTCTCCATGCATTGTTGCTCTGCCTTAGTGTCTGCCTTGAGGTTTCTTTCTTGCTCTTATTATGGGTAGATGACTTCTGCAAGGACTGCAGTATTTGACAAGACTTCCTTCCCATGCTTGCTTCAGCATCCATCTTTTCTGACTTTTCCTTCCTAAAGAATACTATGTTTGCTCACTTATGGGGGTTCCTCCCAGTCCTGCTACTGCTCTCTTTCCTTCATCCATACACATTAGCCCTGTTTTGCTGAGCTTTTCAATCTTTCCAATTTCTTTTCTCTCTAAAGCCAATGATGCTCAATCCTTCTTAATATCTTTATTTGCTGTTCATCATTCGAGGTATTTTCAGCCCCTGGGAGCTTGCAGAAGGGCGTTTTACCTCTCGCGTGCTGACACAAAGAAGCCCGGATGTCAACGCTGAAACCCCTCAGTGCCCAACATACAGTGAAAACAGGTTAGAGCCCCTCACCCAAAGGGGCTGTATCTTCCTGTCACCGTTATGCAGGCACGCAGGCCAAGGGAAAGAAGTAAAGGGAGGGGACTCTCCGTGTGTGTTCCACACAGGTTTACTCCTGTGAAAAGACAGGACGAAGAGGCCAATTGGTGGGAGGGTCCAGGGATCTTATACTGGGTATGGAGTAGCTGGGGAAAGGGATCCAGCCAATGGTATAGACACAAGCAGGTGGGATTGACGGGAAGGGAACCAATGGGAACAACACATAGGAGGGACTCAGGGAAGGATCCAATGGGGCGTCGAGGAACAAGGAACTTTCTAGAGCTAATACATACTACAAGGAGACAAAATATTAACTAATCAGGGGAAAACATGCAAAAGGCAAAGCAAGGGAATCATGGGTTCACACCATGACTGCAAAGTTACATGCTTAACTTGGGTTGCTAACCACCACAGCTGGTTGCCTGAGTTCTCCTCAGGACAAAGAGTAGCTGCAGCCACCTGCACTGCCACACATCATTGCTGCACTAAATGTACACCTGCGTGCTCTGAGCCACTGCCAAGGCAACGGTACTTACTGATACCCAAACTTCAGTGAATATTGTTTTTGATAATTCATTTTACTTCACATTTTCTAGGCTTGATGAGTGTTCACAGTAATGAAGGAAGTATGAACTGTAATTCTATGTTTTGGCACTCTAAGACTTCTCTGTTCTCATTCCTTTCACCTTTAATTCCTTCTCTGTTTGACCAGTAATTCTCTCTTCTTTTGGATTGGTGTAATACCCACACTGCTATGCAGGTATCTTTTTGAATGAATTATTTTAACTCAGTTTTAAAGATGGAACTGAATTAATCCATGATTTCTTCATGTCACACTTTGTATCACCAGAAGAGTGGATGACTATTCTGTCTGAACCAGATGTTAAAGTAATGTCACAGAGACTTCCAGGAGGATTCATCCTGGCTCTATCACAGGGTGCTGTGAAGCATCTCCATGTCCTTGACTGTCCCACTCCCAGCCCCTTTGTTTCCATGCTTGTGAGAATGAAAAATATTGTCATGGTATGGGATGATGCTCTCAGTTTGGGCCATATTTGTAATTTTTTTTCCAAGGAAACATCCCTGCACTTTTGCTAACAGCTGTTTATGTGCATGGCTGTGGAGGAGTTCCCTTGTTCTTGTCTGCTTGGCATCTTTGCTGCCCTTAGAGCACTCTAGTATGATGTGATTACCATTGCTTGGTACTCTTCAGAACACAGTGTTTTACAGTCTCTCCATTGAATCCTTCTCTTACACAATGTCCATACTACCGGTATCAATAGCATTTGTATTTTTATTTCTTTTCTTCCTTTTTTTCCCTCCCTTTAAACAACTCAATAAAACTGCCAAAGCTACCACGTGTTTCAGCTGAGTGGCCACAATATTGTGGTGCTGTGCAATACTTTCCCTTTCCTCTCTCCCTACCCCAGAGGCCATGTGCCCTTACACTGACACATCTAGAATTGGGTTGGAGACTCCTGGCATAGACTGACATTGGTCTTCGGATGGGAAATGGCTGAGAACAACTTTCCACCTTACAAAACTGCTGTATCCAAAGGGATACCAAGGGCATTACTTATCTCCTCATGCCACTGTTTCTGGCAGAAGATATAGCTGACTAGTTAACTTTGGTGCTTTTGAAAGGGGTTTCCTCTTTTCAGCTCTCTGAATGATTTTTAGGCAACATCAGGCTAAGAAGACCTCTGCTATCAGACACAATTTTACTTGGTCATTTTTGGGGTATCTGACTGATCTTAAGATATTCTTTTTTGTATATAATAAGGCTAAAGTAGACAAAACATGGTACTGGATCTTTTTCTAGTTCTTATGACTGTTCTTGCTTTCAGTTTTGTAGAGGAAATCTAATGCTTCAGACTGGGCTATTCTATTGAACTTCTAAAAATTACCTTTTTCACTGTCAACCAGCATGAACTTGGGACCTGCCCTTGGGTGCCATTCTCAGGGCTGCAAATTTGCCCTGGGCACAGCAGTGCAGAAACCTCAGCTTGCAGTATGTGCATCTCCCCTCATAAAACTGAAAACCAGGCAAGTTCACTAGACATAAAAAAATCTAGATTTCCTGAACAACTTGCATGGATAAAACTGGAGGCATGGAGTGACTAATGAAACTAGATGAGGAGAAAGTGTATAATTTTTATCATCTAACAGCAAATTTCATGAAAAGGATCTGAGGAATTATCTGGATGTGAGGCCTAAGCTTGAACTTGTGGATCGTGAGACTATATGAAATTAAAACAGAACCAACCAAACACACATAAAAAAGTGGGGATCATACACTTGGGGTAGAATAAGCTGTTTCTGTCCCTTATGGCATTTTCCCATACCAAAAGGGCTTGTTCTCTGCAGCAGTGGGGCAGCAGCTGCCATCTCATGCAGAGCATGACAGATGGTGAAGAGAAAAACTCTGCCCGGCTTTTGGTGAGTTTCTGAGCTTTCTTCTTTCTGCTATTTACAAGGCATGGGAGATAAAACAGCCTGATGAAAAGGGAGCATTTTTATCTGCCATTTTGTTAAGCAAAATACCTACAAGATTATAACTCATCTGTTTTTTTGGAAATGCAGGTGAAGGACAAGAGGTGATTTATTTTGGTGAAGTCAAAGGGGAACTGTAACTTCCTGCAGCAGGAAACCACCATCTACAGAAAAAAGGTTGCAGGGTAGCATCTAAGATGGAGCTGGGACTACGGATCCTCAGAAGCAGCAGGAGGATGAGGAGGGAGGGAGCAAGGCTGATGTGGCTCTGGCATGAACTGCTGCTTTTGGAGAGGCATCAGGCCTGGGATGGGAGCAGTGCAGGGTGGGACATGAGTCAGCTGTGGCAAAGGCCCAGAGGCTGGGCCTTCTTCAGCCAACCAGGCAGCAGGACATGCTTGGTGATCTCACCCGTATGGAGGCAGCAGCGGCTGTCCCTTAGCTTGGGTCAGATACCAAAACTGTTTCAAATGGCACCATGGCACATCAGTGCTCTCTGTCCTGTTTCAGACCCTGGTGACAGGGCTGCTGCATGCTCCCATATGCCCACTGGCCCCACTGAGGCTTTCTGTCACAACTGAAACTACCAGAGGGCAAAAATGCTCTTTTCTCTTTGGTAAAAAAAATACCTAGGCAAAGAGTATCACATTTACTCCCTCAAATAATAATTAAAAATTATAAGTCCAGTGGAAAACAGCTCCTGTCACCAGGAGTTTGCCGGCTGAGTTAAAATCCATCCGAAGACTATTTTTTTGTGGGGAAGAGAGGTCATGTCACATGCTCTTGATTACTAGTCATATCTATGATCAGATTACTTAGGAAAAAAAGAGGTATCTCCACTGTGTGTGACTTGGCTGTGCCACCCCTGGGGCATCCCCTGTGTGCTGTGTATGTCCCCATCTGTGGGGCCGTGCAGTGTCGCTGGGAGTGGGGCAGTTGTGCTCTGCAGGGATGAACGCTCTGTGTCTCCTTGGCAACTGCTGTGCCTGCTGAGGGGCTGCTGTTTGCCCTCAAATCCTGACAAGGCAGGTGCTGGTGGTAGAAGAGAAAAGATGGTTTGCCCAAAAGAAGATAGTTACTGTTTAACTACACAAAATCATCTGCTGCACACCTTCATGTAAGAAGTCCACAGTTTTCCTGAAAATGCTGTTGCTGGGAAGGGGAGAAGCTGCTTAGAGCCTGTTTCTCTTTTTGGCTGCAGAATGAACATTCAACATTCCCTCTTGGAATTACTCCTTGCCTGACACTGAGGAGAAATATTTGTTTCCCTTTGCCCTGGACCAGCACATGTGGCAGTTACTTTTGCAGCCCCTTCCAAAATTTCCTTGGATGAAGCAGGACTTGACCCTTACTCAGGAGTGGGTCAGCACTTTTTAGACCTGTTCTTTAACTCAAAGAGCTTTTCCTATCAGAAGATATTTTCTGGCCAATATTCCACTTGCAGTCTGGAATAATAAATGGATAGCTTCGACATTTTTCTTGGGTCTCCCCACACCCGTAAGATTTTAAAAAATCGACTTCTAGTCAGGAAATATTGAGATACTTAATGTTTAAACAGCTATTTTCCTATCAGTGTCCTTCCCAGTGGTTTATCCCTACAGACTGTCTGCTTTCATTGTTGTGCAGGGTAGAAATACAAGCTGACAGTCAGCAGTCTGACAGTAAAGCATCAACTGGAGTGGTAACAACCAGGTAACCTGGCATGATGCAATCCATAGAAATCCCACTGAGATCTTAGCTTGAGGCTGGGCAGAGAGGTGAATAGCAGATGTACCTTCATGATATTTAAAATACAGATGACATTTAAGATTTTAACTGTTTTCTTAAACTGATCTAATCTGAAATAATGTTTTCTAAATTTTTAATTCAGAACAAAGACATCCCTGAACTCAGCAGAAACAAATAATTTCCCCATCAAATTCTAGGAGTGATGGGTACTTCAGGGTTTTTTTATTGATACAGCCACAGTCTGCTTGCCCCTCCTCCTTCCTCCCCTCCTGTCAAGTGTGCAGTTAAAGAGAGCGATGCCAGGTTGATATGGGAGGTCTGTGATCATGGGCAGTGACGATGTGTTAGAAGGGAACTGGGAGGGTCTGAAAGTCAGCACTGCTCTGGAAATTAAAAGTTGATGGGCTATGACTGTAGCTGGATTATGGTTCTTCCTGAAAACTGAGAAAATGGAAAGCGATGAACACAGATGTTAATTTCCTGGGAAAGAGGAAGGAGGTTGTACTTATGGATATGGGGAAAAAGTTCATTTGAAGCATGTGAATATCCAGCAAAATCTTTTTCCCTTCACTCATGCAAGTTCTCCTGCTAGCACTGAGGGAACTATTTGTCCCAGGTTCTGAGTGGGAAGAAATTGCACGTAGTGTTGTTTCAGGGCATTCGTGCTCAGATTTTCTCCCAGCAGAATCGATGGGGTTGATGTTGTTATGAAAGCAGCAGTGAGGCTGGCTGCTTCTTATCAGGTGATGATACAGAAATCATGAAGAAGTCACATTTTGTCTTCTTACACAAGAGAGAGTGGCAATCACATTTTGTTCTTTGCCTTTCTTTAGCTCTTCAGCTTTACTCAGCTCTTTGACAGCTAGTTAATTTTTGATAAATAAACCACAATTTTTGTCTTGATCAAGTCAATTTTCTATACTGATCGCTGGGCTTAAAATGCTACAGGTCTCTGCATGAATCACAAGGAGACAAAAGACATCTCAGATTTCATGGCTGTTTACAGTAGGGCGAATATCAAATCCTTTAGCCAGCAAAACACATTAGCTCAAAACTCAGAGGACTAGAAAAGATTACTTTGCTTGATTAACTTTAAGCTGACATGTCTGAAAACATCAAATGAGAATCAGTCTCCTTTTGAAATTTGTTTCCAATTACAGAACATGACCTTCTGGACTCCCAGCAGCATCACATCCTAACTTAAAAGAGCTACAGTTTCCTCTCACCACAAAGGTGCCCCCACAGACTCTGCTGTGTTGGATAAAACCACTGGAGACCCCTGCTGAAATCCTCCACCCAAGTTGAGAGGTATGGGGAATCAGAATGGTCTGGTGAAGATGTAGAGCACAAGTCCTATGAGGAGCGGGTGAGGGAGCTGTGGGTGTTTAGCCCGGAGAAGGGGAGAATCAGGGGAGACCTTATCACTCTCTACAGACCTGAAAGGAGGTCATAGCCAGGTGGGGGTCAGTCTCTTGCAAGAGACAAGCAACAGAACAAGAGGAAATGGCCTCAAGTTGCACCAGAGGAGGTTTGGATTGGAATTAGGAAAAATCTCTTCACCAAAAGGGTTGTCAAGCACTGGAACAGGCTGCCCAGGGAAGTGTTTGAGCCACCATCTCTGGAGGTACACAGAAGATGTGGTAGATGTGGTGTTTAGGGACATGGTTTATTGGTGCACTCAGCAGCGTGAGTTTAACAGTTGCCCTTGATGGTTTTAAAGTTCTTTTCCAACATAAGCAGTTCTATGATTTTTTGATTTTATAATTCTCTCTCCTTGTCACCCTCACAGCCAACCCTTTCAGCAGCAGACTCACCCAATAGAGAAAAGTTGTACTTGAGGTGAAGGATATTCCTTCAGCAGGCATTATCTTGGCAATGGAATTGTCTGCGTTTTCCCCGAATATGGGATTATTCAAATGGATTTTCAGGATATTCTGGCAGAGTTTCTCTTTATCTATACACAACAAAAGCCAAAACTTGTACTGTTTACACGGTAGACATATAATGAATGGGCCTGTCTGAGCCACAACAAGGGGCAAAGCACAGACCTGCTGGCCCAGGCAGACTTATAAACAAAACTGGGAGACACCATCTCCCCATGGCTTTTTTCTCATTGCTGTCTTCGTGTGAGAAGACACAGTCCTCTATCATGAGAGGTAGCAAGACATCTCTGCCAGATGTAGAGCATTGAGTATTGAAACAACAAAGGTCCAAGGACCCAGCACAGAAAAGGGAAGAAGATTTTCCTGCAAGATTTCATATACATATTTTGGGCTTGTCTCAGTAGGGAAGGTAGGAGGCAAGCTGTTATGTGAGAAGGAGGTAGGAAAGGAAATAACAAACCTAAAATGATTAGGTGTTTCCTTTTGGGCTATGAAACAGAACTGTGCTGATTTAAAGTGGGTAATCTTCTCTCCAGCCTGCATAGCACTTTCAAACAGGTGACTTTAGCTCATACAGATTTTGGTAGACGTCATATAAAGAGTCAAGTCATAAAAAGTCATATAAAGAGGCAAGGACCAAGAATATTACAGCACTTTACACACTGTGGAACAAGCATCCAGTGTTTTTGTTTGTTTTTTTTTCAGTGAGTATTCTGTATGTTTATTTTTCATTCCCTTTAGCAAAAGTATCAATGAACAGAATTTTAGAACCAGGCATGAATACACTTCTCTCAGACCCTTACAAGTGATATACTGGTATTTACCCAGTCAGGATAGCCAGATCAATTGTTTTTGGCACAAATCCATAAGCATCAGTTCCTCTGTCTGGCAATTGCTGTTTTTGTAGCAATCGTTGGGACTGCTGTCTAGTCCACTTCCAAAACATCCTGATAGAAAACAAGGAGCAGATTTAGCAAAACAGTCAAGTCCATGCAGAGCAAAAGCAGTCATCTGAGGCAGGTGGTTTCCATACACATATGAAGTAGTCCAGTGAACTGCTAAAAATATCTGCAAGCCAAATATATAGCTCCAGTTTACAATAGGTGGAATTTTCTCCAATGCCAAAGTTTAAAAGTGGGACCTATTTTACATTGACAGCAATCTTCAGCACATGAGGAATTTTCACCCTATGGCCTGCTTTGGTTTTGCTCTTATGCTTTAAAATTATCTGCCAAACTTAGCTATAACATCCAATACTTGTATGGAATATCTTTGGAAGCAGTTATATGGAATATAATTTATTTATATATTGTGTGGGGTGGCAGCTCATGAGTTACAAGGAGTGCAATGCCTAATGCAATCAATTCTCAACAAATTATTAAGGTTAATTTTATAATCAATTTATAATCTTTATAGAGATAGCAATAAAAAAATAAGACTAAGCTCTCACCAAGCTTAGAAGGATGCCTGCTTTAAATTTTAGTCCTGAAAAGCAAGCAGACCTTCTTTAAAGTAATGCACTGTGCTTCAGACAACCAAGAAAATGCTACAAAATTAAGTTTTCTAAGATACTTTGTAAACTTTTCCCCCTGAAAACTGTTACCAGATTTTAGGCAGTAAAAGTCAAAGAATGAAATAAATCCGTATTCCAAGGTCTGGAAAAAGGGCTGGATTGCATTTTAGTTTTAGACATGATATCAAAATATGCTTGAGTTCTGCATTTGCACTAGTAATTTAATAATCTAAATCATGCTTACATGATGCTAAACTAGAAAATGGTCATTACAACTCAGGAAAAGGATCTTGGAGTTGCTGTTGCCAAAATCAACTCACTGTGCAGCATGGACAAATAAGCCCAAAAAATCCTGGGCACCATCAGGAAGGATGTTGAGGACAGGAGATGCTTTATTTTCTGCCATTTGAAATCTCATGTGTCCGCATCTTGAGTATCGTGTGAAATCCTGGTCTCTCATCTCAAAGAGGACTTAGTGAAGGTGAAAAAGGGCAGCTACAATGTTCAAGAGGGTAGAGCAGCTGCCTTAAGAGAAGAGATTAAATATCTGGGACTGTTTAGTTTGGAAAACAGAAGGTTTTGTGATAAAAATGAAGATGGTGGATACATTGAGTGGGCCTGTGCTACTTGATCAAATTAGCAGAGGATCAACTTAAAGCTAGCAAAAGGAAAGATTCCTTTTTTTGTTGGGCATCAAGCTTCTGGAACTTGCTGCAAATGTTACCAGCAGATCAGAAAGGGATAAGACACGTCTGTGAATACTAGAGGTAATAGGCAAGGAGGTGCCCTCTAACACCCCAACAAGGATAAAGGAGTGAAGGACATGTCCTCACTCACATGCACTTCCCAAATCGCATATGTCTTCTCATCGTTGAAAAAGAATACCATGCAGCATGTTTCTGAGTGGTCTGACTCAGTAGGCACTAGTTGCAGTTTTATGCTGTACAGCTGCTCCCTGTGCTGGAGAGGATTTTAGTGCTAGTTGTACAATGCTTTTCTGAAAACGAGAGCAAACAAGCTGACAGTGTGACAGGATGGGTTACTGAAATAGTAGCGGGAACTTTTCCCTCCAGGAAAGGCGAACATTCCTGGAAATGCTTAGAAATTTTTACTAGCAGCACATTTTCCCCCATTTTCTCACCATTGTTTTGAAACAATAAGGAGCGATACACAAACCGTCCAAATGTAAGGAAAGAGGTGTTACAATACTGTAAGTGTCCGTAAAATACAGATAAAATATAACCTGTATGAGTAGACAAGTCCTTGAAGAGTATTTTCCTTCCTGTTCTCTTTTCACATTTCAGTATCTGTCCCAATTTTAATAGGTTAACAGTACTCTGTAAGTCCTTAGCTTTCATTTGCCATGTTTTGTAAAAGCCATCCAGTCTCATCTCCCTGAGTCCTAAAGCAGCTTGCCAGAAGGTTGTTGCCTATCCTTGATATGAGATGAAGAGTGGAGCTTGAAGAGTGAAGAAGCCCAGCGCACAAGTGCCTATTAAAATCTTCATTGCTCAAATATGTCTCCTGATAGCATTTCCAGACCTTTATCCTTGAACCTCACATTGTCAGAATTGAAGAGACTCTGTTTCTGGGCAAAGAAATTCACACTATCCTGTTGTATGGGTCCTGTAGGCAGCATGGGAGCTTCTAGAGTGTGAATTGTTTGCTTACAGGCTTTTTTTCATGCAGGAGGTGCACATGGTCATTTCCATTTTTTCTTCTCATGCACACTGTACCACTTATTAAATGGAGGATGATCACTCTAGATTTTTCTCTCTGTTGTCCCATAAATAATAAATAATAAACAAAGATGTGTGAAGCTAGGCATGAAGGATATTGGTGGTTTGCCATTTATCTTTCAAGCAGCAGCCAGATTATCTCCTGCCAGTTGTTGTGCATTTTGCCAGGTAAATGTTATGGTTGTCTTATTGGATATTCTGTGTGTTTGTTCACATGTGTGGGGACCACTAAGCTCATTTCAGGTGGTGTGCATGTGGGTTTGTAGTCAGAGACCAGCTGAAGGCAAGACAGTGAGCTACTAGTGCAGATAACCTGGATTCTTAACATTTGCTACGTTTTTTCAGACTTTTGCCGAAGACCCTTGATTTTGCAGCTTTCTATTTTCAGCCTGGTGACAAGTACTATCCAACCCTTTCTCTCACAGCAGAAACACAGCACTATGAATCTGTGTGCTCTTACTCCCAGCTGCAAATATCCTTACATAGTCTATGGTTCACTGATGCAGAAGTTGTAGTCTATGGTCTATGTCTATGCGGTAAAGAAATATTTGAGAAATTAAGTTCAAAAGAAAACATTTCACACTTCTGACCCAAAGCTGTCCCAAAAATAAAAGTCATATTCATACAGGCTGGACTTTCATATACAAAATTTCTCAAAGTATTCACTCCTGTAGTAGAAAACAGCAGGTGACATACAAATTAAAATGAAATTAAAAACCATTACGGTATTCTGCCTGTTTGGCTGATTTTTTTGGTTTGGTTTGTTTTTTTTCATTGCTTTAGTTGCTGCTAAACAAACCATTAAGTCATTTGGTTGGGGTTTTTTTTTGTAATATATTAAATGGTGTCAGATTAATAGACATAGTTGCTCTGTCAGTGGTGTGGGGGAGCAGAGCTTTCTGGAGACCCTCAGCAGAGCTTGTGCCCACCAACATTACTGCAACTGTTCTTCAGGCTTGCCTGCTACAGCTGAGAAGGAGAATAGTAACAGGACTCTAAGGTATGTCCACGCAGAGGAGCTGTCAAAATGTCATAATATGTTTTACATATATGCTAAGTAGTTCTGCCAAGAGCTGGCACACTGAGGAGATAAATCTGTGATTCTTGCAGCAATGCAAGAAAGTGGCCTTGGAGAAAAGATCTCTGGGTTGAAGTGGGGCTGCAGCCCTTTGCTTTCCAGGCACAGAATGCTTTTCACAGGGATGTTCATGTCACATGGAGGTAGTTGAGAATGCGATACCGTCTCTGCTGGTGCATGAACTGAACTTATTTTCTGTTTGGCCAACTCCTACCTTGGGACATAACTTTGGACATGCTATCTGAAACTGCAGTAGATCAAATGAATGCAGAATCTGGCCGTCTGGATGCTTCAGGTGAGATTTATCTCTGAGCAAATCTAACAGAAATCTCAGACTTACGTCTTTCTTTGGAATTTCACTGGGGCTTTGCAAAGCCAGCTTCAGGCTTCTTGACAATGATGCCCAAAATATAATAATAATAATAATGCAAAAAAAATTGCTTCTTGACAGAAAGTAAAACTAGAGGCAGAATGAACAGGGAATGGAGACAGGTGGGGAGTGCTGTGGAGAGTCAGCTTGCTGCTCTCACTGCTGCCAGGAGGACAGGAGATGGTTGTACCTGCTTCTGAAAGACATCCTCCTAGTCTTCCTCCTTTGCTTTGCAAAAGTAGCAGACACAGATGTCTGTGGCACAGCTGAAGCTGCCAACGATGTTTTGTTGCTGCCTACAGTATTGAAAGGCTTTGTTCATAGTCAGAATTCACTGGGGTGCTTGGGCGTAGACATAGAAATTCTTTAATTGTTTAATCCTGGCTATGCACAGGTGCTCATTCTGCATCATCCATGGAAGGTTTTTACAGAACTGAGGTTTGCATGCCTTTTTGAGCTTGGTTTTCATTGTTTCTCAGAAGTGTCCTTTTCTCCTTAGGTTTGTCATTTCGAGAAATGATTCATGACCACTGTCTGTGTGGGTACAAGGACTGGACCACAACTAGCAATTTCTGAGCTCATTTCTATCATGATGCCACAGATTTTATGCATAACTTTAGGAAGTTACATCAGCTCATCAAAGCATCACGTCCCCACTTGCGTGTAGCTTCCCACTTCAGGGGAGATTGCTACTGTAACTCAACTTAGATGTGAATATTTAACAGCAGAAATCATGACCCTCTGGTTACTCAAATTACTATTTGAAAAATAATGTTCTTGTTAATGACTGTGTAAAATTTCAAGCTGTTGGACAGCAAAGGTCAGAGTGCAGCTTCAGGTGCATGCTTCGTGCAAGCACTATTTGCTTCACTGGAAACTGTTACAGCTCCAGTAGGTTTGTCCCTCAGCTTCCTTCCCAGTTCCCTAGAAGTTTGAACCAGTCACCGCAATGCAAGCTGCTGACAGAACAGCAATAGTGTGTCTGTCCCTTGTTGCCAAGACCAATTAGATTCAAATGTCGCAAACATTTCCAAGAGAATTAACATGCTGGCACCAAGCAGGGGTTCACAAGGATTGCACAGATGCAGCTGGGGCTTTTTTAAGTGCCATGGCAAAATAGACATGTGGCAGTGCAGTAGGAGAAGGCAGGCATTCTGGGCCATATGACACCGGGAGCCACTGGAAGAAATATCTGTGGCAATGTGCCAAACTGGTGGTGTTGAACCTGTTAGATAAGATGATTGCAGTTTGCCAAGATGCCCTGTTTCCTTCTCACTTTGTTTACTTTTCCTCTCTGCTGAATGGATCTGGCTCTCCCTGCCTCTTCCCTTCCCCGACAGTGAAGTGCATACTCTTGGCACATGCTGCCCACAAGTCAGAGGTGGTTTGTCCCCCTGCGGCTGGTGACAGGGAAATTGTTGGCCTTCAGCAATGCCATCCCAAGTGCATCCTCCTTTCGGCATCTGCAGCAAAGTGCACGCTGCATATGTGGAGCAATCAAGTGTGTGTTGCCAGGGAAGAGATGAGAAACCATACAGGAACAGGCTGCAAATGGAAGTCATTGTCCTGGCTCAAAAATCCCTGCTTATTAACTACACCTTTGGGGCCTGGTGCTGTTTGTGTGGGTGCAGTACGAAATCCTGCTCATGAACACCAGCAGCATGTCAATCTCTGGCCTTTCTGGAAAGAAGATGGAGCCCATCTCACTCAAGTCTTTGTGTCTACAAATGGAACTTAGAGGGTTTCAACCATGGTGATATTTTCTGACCCAGAAAAGGCTGATCTGGGGGAAAATGCACAGTCTTCAAGATATAAAGTAGCATCTTGCTTTGAATACTTTTGGTGGAGGGAAGGAGTGAGGATTCATAGCTAACAAAATATTTCTAACATCTCAGTTTTGAGGGACGCTTTCCTTTAATGGATTCCAAATCACTCCACAAATGAGTTTGTGAAAATTTATATGTAGGGAGATCTCTGTGAACAAGGAGAGAAAAGATCAGAGTTCTTTTGAAACTTACTGCATGCGCCACCACTGATCTATTGGTGGGAAAAAAAGTCACTATTTAAGCATTCAGCATTGAAAAGCCTCCCTAGAAAGACGACAGATTTTGCCAATATTTTTAAAAATGCCTACTTATTTGGGATTTCACAGTTCTGTCTAAATCTAATGTCTAGTGTGAGCAATGCTTTAAGTATCCCGACTTTCCAAAAGTCCTTATATTCACCCTCTGAAAGAAATCTGTTTTGTTGTCAGATGTGCAAAAGTGTGGAAAACAGTCCTTTTTGACTAATGCTTTGAAAGTGTCCTCAGACTGGACAAAGTGTGATCTGTAAAGTGTGATAAAGTGTGCTCTGTAAAGAAGCAAGAGCAAATCAAGATAGTATTCTACTTCACTTTTTATGAGAGGTATGATGAGTAGTTAGAAGCAAAATAAACCATAGAATTATGCCTCTATGGCATGAGAAATGTTGCCCCAAGGATATTAATGCTGCACACAATTGGAAGTGTTAATTCCCACCTTAGACACTGAAAAGACCCTTGAGTTTCCCTGTGGCAGAGCTTCAATTTCTAGAGGAGTTTTTGTGTGTGTACAGTGGTGCCCTGGTAGACACATATGGATATGTCCCCTGCCTGTACCTGCTCAGCAGGAATGTAAACCAGACAGAGATGCTGCTCCTTTTAGCTGCTTCGTCTCTTGGAATCACCCAAGGAGATATCATAAGAGTGTTTCTTATGTCTGTATGCTGCGTGTGCACATTTTGTAGCAGAGAAAGGAAATTGTGCTCCTTGCAAGTGAGCCCAAGAATAGAGAATAAACTCCTTGTGACTCAGAGAAATGAGAAATAACATAAAGCAAAGGTTAAATCTGCAAAAGTGTCATTCATTCACTATACAGCAAATGAGGCTGGGGCAATCCCTGAGCAAAAGCATCCAAGACAGACAACGTGTATGTTGGCATTTGTCTTTCTTGGTTAAAGCTCTCATGCTATCCACAATGTGCAAGAATTGATATGGAAAGGTCAGATACATTGCAGAACTGAGAAGAGGGCAACTCTGGGGCATTTCAGCATGTTGCAAATGCTTACCAGACCAAAAACTGCACAGGATTCCTGGGGAGCCCATCTCATCAAACCCATTTAATGCTTACTTGATGCTGCCACCCTTGCTGTTTTTCGTTGTTAGAAATGTGTCCTGATGTCCTGATGTGAGACACGACATCTATAGCCCCTTTCTGGTTCTGGTTTACGTTTTGAAAGACCTGATTTTCTTGTGTCTGACCCTCAGTTTCTCCTTAATTAGAGAGATGTCACTGTACATATGTGTGTGTCTATCACCAGACTTAAATCACTCTTTGCAAAGAACCTTTCCTTTCTCTGGAAGAGCTAAAAAACCATCAGGTGGTACACCTCTTTGACACTAGGAGTAGTGCAGCTGCCAGCTGCTGTTTCACAGCTGTGGATTTCTCCACCATGCCAGTGCTACAGTAATAATTAAAATGACAGATATGCAGCATCCATGTTTGCTTTTCAAGTCTAGCATTGAGTAAACACAGTACTGACCATGTTATAAGTGCCTGAACTCTGTTGACTCTTGCCTGCACCACTTGGGAATGCAGTACACTTAGTTATTGTTATTATTTGGAACAGAGGGTTTGATCAATGCAGGATTAGTGAGAAAAGTCACATGTACATCTGTGGTCATAATACCCTATTCCTATTTCTTCTAAGGTACAAGAATATGGTTTCCTCGTGGCAGGAATCTTGACACTTTTATAATTACAGGCAGGGTTAAGCCCTGCACTAGGTCAAACTATGAAATTCAATAGTAAAATTCAATACACATTTAAGCATTTTCAGGTGTCGGGTCTAAGCTCTCTGTGCACTAGTGAAACACTCTGTTTTTGAGAGGGCTGGGGAGGAGGAGAAAGCACGTGTGGCTTTGTTTCTTCAGCACTGCCACATGACAAGAAGTGGCTTACTTTACCCTGTCAGGTGGAGAGCAGGTGGTGTAAGTTATACAGCAGAACAGCTGATTCCATGAAATGCATCTCAAAATTAGTTTAACAACCCAAGACAAGCACAGCCTGTGGTTTAATGACAGCTGAGTGAAGGTTTGCATTGTACTGACAACATCCTGTATCTCTGTGCTGGTGGTGTGGTGTATGCACACGTACTCCTTTGCAGCCAGTAACTTCTCGGCAGATTTTCACACTGGCTGATTTGGCTGTTATTTAACAAGTTTATTCCCCTCTTCCTGCCATGGCTTTTTTTTGTTGCTGTTGCAGTAGTAAAACTGTCCCTGATATTCTCAGAAATTCTTCAGAGTGCTGCTAATGTTTTGATTGATGTTTTGCTGAAATCCGTTTTGCTGCGATTTTTTAAAATGTCACATCTGTTCTCAAAGAGCAGTTACTTAATTGGTGTACAGTGCTGGATTGGATCCAGTACCCACACTCATATTAGCAAGGTACAAAGCTGCACGGGTTGTCGGAACATATTTGAAAAAGAAATGGGAGCTCAGCTTCCTATGGCAGAAAGGTGACAAGCTCTGCTGATGTGGGAGGTAGCACAGTAGGGTAATACTCAAGGCAAATCAAACACACAGGCCCTGCTGAATGCTGCAAAACATGAGCAGAAGCCAGGGAAGATTTCTTTGCAGTGGAGAAAGTCCTGCTTTTTGAGACCATTCAATCTGAATAAGAACAAAATCAATAACATTGGCATCTCCTATAACTTGGCTGGTATCTTCTCATGGCCATCTGATTTCTTATGCATGGGTAAACACTTACATATAAAAATATATAAATACTGTATATTTTAAATAAATAAAAGTCTAAATATGAAAATACTATATATTTTATATATAACATACAAACAGAATACTCCAGGTTTTCCATAAGGCCTTTGTAATAGATAGCAATTTCCTTAATCAGTGAGAAACAGAAATAAAATGGCTTGATATAGAGGCCAGAGGTTCAGTGGAAAAATCCTGCATAGAATTTAAGTTTCATTTGCTGTAGCCCAGCAAATTGTAGGAATTGCTGCCTCCATGTCTTGCAGTATGAAAATGTAAAAATAAGGGGCAATGGGATTAAAACACCAGAAATAACTCAAAGAAAAATAGTAGACAAATGTAAAAAAAAAAAATTGGAAGTAAAATATTTTCTAAGTAGACACACAAACTGATCTATTCAATTGTTACTGTCACTTTCCACTCTACGTGTTTTTCCTAAAACAATATCTGATCTACATTCCTGCTTGTATCAACAGACTTGTATTTTTCCAATTAAAAAAAAAAAACAAACCCCAAAACAAACCCTTGAAATTTTTTACTCACTTCATTTGCTCTAGGAGAGTGAGAGGAAAACAAGAAAGTACACCACTTGAGAGGCTGGTTGTTTTTGGGGGTTTTATTTTAATTTTTTTTGTTGTTGTTTTCCTTTTATTTAGTGCACTTTACAAATGTGCTGTAGGCTCAGTTCATAGTAAGAACACATCTTATCTGACAAATAGTAACTGATGCAATATGATTCAAAAGTCTCCCTCATCATGCAGAAATTAAAATCCTCTCTCCAGCGACATTCCTCAAAGCATAAAGCAGAGCCCTTCTCCACATTTAAAGCATTTTGTTGTGTGAGAAATGACAATGAGCCATACAATCTGGAGGGCAATGATTACTGAACACTAACATATGCCCCAAACACGTGGAGGCTGTCAACTGCACTTCAGGCCAGGGAAATGAGTGTCTTGATCTTGTCCGGATGGAGGGCAATTTAAAGTGATGTTGCTAACAGAGTGCTCAGGCCCTGAAAGCCTGTTTTCAAAATAGCAGCAGCAGATGCAGCAGCCAACAATGTGAAGGTGCCAGCTTGTTTTGTTTGCAAATGCACATCCCTTTGTCCCTTTACTACCCTGGCATGCTCTTTTCTTAAAAGAATAATTGTCTCCACCATTATTATTATTATGTATAAAAATGGCATAAAAAGAATATAAAGGTTGCCTACTCAGGCACTCAGAAGTTAAAAAATAATGGGATTACTGTTGCCTTGACAACATTTCTCTCTCTTTCCCCTGCCGCCAGTTTCATTCTTGGAAATGGCTAAACCACTTTGCTGAAACTCTATCAAGTAATTAAATAAAAGATTCAGTTGTGGGGAGACTCGTAGCATCAAAAATTCCTCTTGCTTTTCCCAGAGCCTGACAAAATCCTAGCCAGCTGAAAAATAGGATTTTATGATGAGAAGGATCAGGTATTCCCTCATACCTTGATGACACTTGTAGCTCCACCTGCATTTTCTCATTTAATTTAATTTAATTTAATTTATTTTACACAAATCTCCAAAGACCACATTTGAGGTGCACCTCTTTGTGCTGCAAGAGGTAAGACCATGTAAGCAGCAGCACAGGCACCTGAATTCCTTTCAGCTAACCGAGGCGGGTGGGCTTCCCACCCTGGAAAAGTGAAGACTAGGTGGGATTGAGGTGGGATGAAATGATGCTGGAGGCAACGCTTTGGTGTTTTTAGCACTGTGCATCATGCTTGGATGACCCAAATTCAAACCCAATTGATGTGTCTGGCAAAACGAAAGAACTCTGCCCCTCTGGAGAGCATTGGAGGGTCTGCAGAGGTCCTGAGCTGGCAGCCCCTGTGGGCAGGTGACAGTGCCTGGTGACATCAAGTTCTCCTTTAGCTGAGCTCTGGATGAGGTCAGGCAAGAGACTGATAAATGGCCCTGCCTTGTCAACACTGCTGTCACTGGTGCTGTTATCACCAGCGTGAAGGAATTTGTATTCTTGCCCTCTCCAAAGCTGGAGAGCAAGTGGGAACAGGAGCTGTGGAGGTGACTGTGTTTGCTCATACCACTTACATTCTCCTGCAAAGAAACTCAGTGTTTGGTTTGTAACCAAAGGGTCTTTGTAGATGATTATAAAATATTATGCCGTGGTTCATTTTTCATGCAAATTGAATTTATGATGAGATTTCTTTCAAAGAGGGTACAGAACATTTCAGCACACACTGGCATGGCTGAAACATTAACAAACCACTGACCTGGTGCAAAGCCCAGAAATACTGTTACGCTCCTTTCCTGATGTCTGATGTAACAGGGCATCCAAAAATGTAAGGTAAAGTAGAATGCATAGGGGCTGGAAGTGGACTCAGCTGACCAGCATAGTCTGTGACAAATTATCTGACAGCACTGTGGTGGGGGGGAGGACTGTGGTTTATTTAAAAACTGATTTCTCTGGGGGGAAAAAGAAAAATCACTAAATTTGCATTTAATGACATGTATTTTAAACCCAAAACAATTACAGCTGCATTAATTTTTCTTCCTTTTCTTTTGCTTGGAGCATAGTCAGCCCTTGCTTGTTGCTTGGGATTCCTGCTGAACACCTTTCTGACTCAAATCAGAGCCCTCTGGCAGGCAGCTCCTCCATTGCCTCTGTGCACAACCAGCACCACTAGTGGTGTTTCATCAGCACAGAGACTGGTCGATCAGGCCTATCAAGTCCTGCTCTGCAATTCGTACTCAGCTAAGGGGTACCAGTGATTGGCCCCACAGGTCCTCACTGGTGTGTTTATGAAAATTGAATCTGAAGTGACAAGCAGAGCCACCCATGACAGACTCATGTGAGGTGACTGTGTGGCTCATTCCGGTGTTGGGAGTGCTGGGTGATGTGGCTGGCAGTGACCTCAGATAGAGGACTAAGGCTTTCTGGTTCAAAAGCTTCTTCTTCAATTAGATATTTTGTTAATTTTCAATCTTAGTATCCTGTAATAGGTGTTTACTCTCAAGAGAGGACACCTAAAGGAATTTGATATGTCTTGTTTCTGCAGCTCTGAATCAATCCTTTTTTGTCAGGGAGGTTTTGTCAGCACTAACTAGTACTTTAAAAATCTAAAATCCTTGGATCAGTTATGCATGGATGCAAGAAGATCAAACACTGTATTTCCCACTGGTGACTATCTGTCCTCAATCCCTGCCCCTCTCATGCACTCACGTCAAAAAAAGACAGTAATCTGCTTTCCAAGCAAAGCATTAAAGAGTTCTCTTCTCTCTTCCAAATACCTTATTTATATATATGGAAGCGAGCAGTATATTAGGGTCAGATTGCAACTTGTGTAATACAGGGGAGCAACCCCAACAGAGCAGTCCACATGTAAGCCAGCTAAAGATCTGGCCTATAAATTGATGGTTAATAAATATGGAGTACCAGGTTTAAGAACACCAGACTACCAACAGCTGCTATAAAGTAGAACTGGTTGTTCAAAATCCTCCGAATACATTAATGTGCTGCTTTGCATTTTATTGGAGAGATGGATGATTGGTCCTGCTGGCCAAAGCCCAATTCTTGCCACAAAGGAGAATGATCTGCAGCTGAATTACTTCTGATGTTGGTGTTCCATATTCCTTTCAACACAGTGACCGTTTTGAAAGCATAATGCAGTTTGGTCATGCATGACAGCAATTTTTGCAGCAGAGTAACACATGAAAAATCTAAATCATGCTGGAAATTTGAAAGGAAAATCCATTTGATTAGGATATATGGCCTGGGAAATGTTCTCTCTGTTGTATTTCACATCAATAAAAGCTTCTCTTAATTTGATTTGTGTGTAGCGAAGCTTCACTGGAGAGATTACAGGAAGTCTTGCTGCAGAATTGAAGCTGAGACATAGGTGGTAGCAGATCCAGAAGGGTGGATAAGCATTTTCAACCAAAATACTGTTGAAAAAATAGTTGGTTTTGCTAATATATTTTCCTTAACCGTGACTTCTGACAGGGAGAACTACAGGGTAACTTTGAGGGCACTCAGCAGCCCTAAATGCCACCACAAAGAAAAACACTGTGTACACTGAAGGGGAAAAAAAAAATGACCTGGTTAAAATTTGGGCAGATAAACAGGTGTCACATCCTGCTTTTCTGAAAGTAAAAATGAGAAAAGCTTTGATGCATAGACAACAAAGAGGGCCTTGGCTTTCTGTCTCACCCAGGCACCAACACTTCATGCCGTACAGTCAGCCATACATCATGGTCCAGCACAGTCCTTTCTTCATTCCTGGCTCAGGGGCAGGATGGGGTGCTCGGAGTCACCCTGCTCCTTCCTGCAGCACTCCTGCCTCCTGTGGGGAATGTGTTGTCAGGAGTGAGGTGTCCATCCTCTGACAAGCACCAGTATTTCTTCTTTTGGACAGTTTTCTTTTCCACATCCCACTTGTCTTCCCTTTTCTGTTCTTTTGGTTTTTCCCCACTTTCAGGTTTTGTGATCCCTTTTTTATGCCTAGCCCACTGTCTCATTTTTTCCCTGTGATTCTCCAGTCAGGGCTCATCATTCATGTAGGCAAAGGACCTGCTGAACGGAACGAGCACCAGACAGATGCTGCTGCTACCCTGTAGGACCTTTGCTCAGGGTGGGTCCCTGTTTTGCTGCCCTTCTATCTGAATTCATACCTGAGGCTTCCTGCCTGGAAGAGCCCAAGTCTATTTACTTAACATGGGGCTAAAATCATTGATTTGCACCTTTCAATATTGAAAGGACTTGGGAGCAATTGCCCGTCTGTTGTTAAGTCTAATGGCAATTCTGTTTCACAGTCTGTTGCCATTTGTACCCTAGTTATTATCATAACTCAAGAGGTGACTCTGCCTGGTCTTTGAACTCACAGCTGTTTGTTGCCATTTCCCAGCCAAAAGGCAGCTACCGGCCTCATAATCCCTCTTAGTCCATCTGAGAGCAAAGTCACACAAACTTAAATTCTGCTGAAGATTTGCTTTTTTATTTTTTCCTCATAGGGGCAAGGAGTGTTTGTACAGTCAGTCATGCCTGTCAGCTGGGAGTAAGTAAACACTCTCTGGGAAACAGTTGGGAGCAGATTTTTTAGCCTCTTTGCCAATGCCCTGGCCATGTGACTGCTCCATATTCTTGTTCTTGCAAGGTCAGAGAGGCTGGATCAGACAACCACTGTCTGCTGACTTCGCACAGAGCGTGGGAAGTGCTGCAGGCACCATTGCCCACAGCAGAGAGATACTCTGGGAGGCTGCTCCTTCCTGCATCCATGACTTTGGTCATGGCCACCTTGTGGAGCTGCCACCACCATTTGGGCTGTAGGAGGTTGGAGCTCCAGGAGTCCTGCCCATGTGCAGCTCAGGGGTGCCTGGGTGACCCCCCTGTGCTCCTTGAGAAGACAGGGACTGTGTGGAGTCGGCATACCCATGGCTGACACAGGGCTCCTGTTGCAGTGTGATCCTGAGCAGTGGCACAAAGATGTTTCATGACTCAGACTGGCTGTTCCCTTCTTTCCATATTCTGCCAGCAAAGTTCCAAGCTGAGAAACACCATGTCCTGATGGTAGCTGGCATCCAGAGATATGCATCCCTTGGGAAGGCAGTTTGGATCAGCAGGTAGGATCCACAAGTGTGGTGACACACAAAAAAACGCAACTCCAAATATGGAAAGCAAACGTTCATTTAACATAGATATCTGGGGTCCCAAAGAAAGCTGGAATAGAGTGAGTCATTAACTTAGTTGTGGCGCTTAGTTTCTTGAAAGTTATTTCAAGGATTTCTTCTTGAACAGGTACAAAAAAAAGCTTCTTTCAATATGCCCAGTCTGGTTTTGCTGCAGTGTGCAGTGTGTCTTACCTCCATTTATCTTTAACTGTCAGCAGATTTCAAGCACTTAATTCTACTCTGACATCTGCTTTCTTTAACAAAAATATACAAGTATACGTCTCATCTACATCTGAGGAGCAAACGTTCCTCAACTGTCAACAAAGAAATGATGATAACCTAAAGAAAGTATAGATTACATCATTTGCTTTACTGAAATTTAAGTACAAACTGAAATTCTTGGATCAATTCAAGCAAATTCTTACTTTTGTCACAGCAACCAGAGGTCTGAAGCCCATCAAGGCCAATTATGTGGTTTTTGACTTCAGAGCAGTTTGAACTGGTGCTACAAATAGCACCATTAGTCCAAGTGGCCCAAGCACCTCCTCTGTCTGCATGCTCCTCTGAAGATGCAAGTTTAGCTTTGCTCTCATTTACTCCTGGGTGAAAGTGAGATCACAAGGTATTTATTTTTAGATGTCATATAGCTACATTAATACAAAATGTACTTTTCATTTCACACAAATGTACAGAAGAGGAAGTAGAGTGCTTTGCCAAACATATTGAAGTATCTTGCCATTTAATGGCAATCTGAGAGAAGGAACAATTAATTTTTTAAAATTTAATTTAATTGTCATCTGATTTAGTACTCATCTGTGATGGCTAATTACTTCAAAAGAATTCTACTGACATGTCACAAAATTTATGAGTAAAATATGTTCATGTGCACTGCCTAGGCCAGGTGTCACAACTCAGTGCAGATATCCACACGATAAAATACTTCTGATTTTAATTACTTTATGAATGAATATGCTGATTATGCAAAAAATCAATAAAATACTAACCAGACAAAGCAAGACAGTAGGTGGTCAAAGGTATCAACAAGGCATATGTCTGTGCAACACAAATATCTCTCTGCAAACAGGTGGGGCATGCTCATGTTATCACTAGATATTCTGTGTCACTGAAACAGCCCACGTCACCAAAGTGTCACCATGCAAAGCTGTTTAATTTTTAAGCAAGACAAGACACATTTTCTTTTTAACCCACTTAGTGACTGACAGGTCCTGCTTCTCTTCTGGAAACACACTTTCCAGGCAGGTCAATGGAGTTTCTTTCTGCCTGAGGTGACAGACTGAAGTCACGGAGAGCAAAGTACAACACCACCCACGCCAAACCAAACCAAACCAAACCAAACCAGAATTTATGCTTCTTCTCACAGCATTATAGTGTGTTATAAAGGACTCACACCTTTTTGTTTCTTTTTGTTTCTCTTTGGAATATCAGAAATACCAAGATAGTGCATGCTCTTGTACTGTCTCCCAGACCTTCTGTGCATGCTTGTTGTTTAACTGCTTCCGAAATCCATCTGTGGTTATAGAAAAAAATATTAAAACTGGGCCTGACTTAGCCAAATAAAATATGTAGTTTCTTACTTCACAAGCAGATATAGAGCAAGTAGTCTTGACCTCTTAGTTACCATTGCTATTTGGGTGACTGACAAGGAAAACTTATTCATCAGTGACAAGCCAAACATAGTCATCAGCATCCTGCACTCCAGGGCTGGGCTCTGCTCAGAAGCCAGGCTTCTCAGAACAAGGAGAACCTTTTGGTGCCCTCTTGGCATCCTGGGTACAGACTGTCATGCAAGCTGAGTTACTGGCCTGGAAATATTTCCCTGATAATATTTTGAGCTTTGGGCCCTTTCCTGTGCTGTGTTTTGCAGAGGAATGGGGTCTAGAGTGAGACAGGCTTTGTTATTCTCATGTGAGCTCAGCTTTCCTCCCATTTCCCTTTACAGATCCCTTTGCAGGATATGTTTTTATTGCACCCTTGCTCCCTTTGGTTCAAGCAGAGTTATTCATTTCCTGACTGTATGTACCATATGTGTGGCTGTTGCCAGTGATGTAAATCCTCAGCCTTCAGCTGAACCAAAAACCAGCCCGTGACGTTTGATGTGCTGTGTTAATGGGACACGGCTGTTTTGAGATTTCTGACTTTCACAAAACCAAACGTTCAATCTGTGCCTTTAGGAAATAACAATAACTCATTAAGGCCACGCTCCAGTGTTTCTTTTTAAATACAGATGTTATTAAATGTGGAGCTCTAGACTGCTTCTGAAAGTGCATTTTCTGTTCCTTCTCTGTACAAAACTGAATAAAATATATCTCCCTGAGTCTCCTTTTACTCAAGCAGTGAAGGTTGCTCTGATGTCAGCTGCATGGGTGAGATGTAAAGTGGATAGCTGTGAAATCCTCTTTGACAGTTGCAATCAAAGTGCAAATATCCTTCCAATCCAGAAAACCCTTTCGTCACCTATAGGCTTCTTCTGTTTTGTAATTGTAACTGCTGAATCTGAGCACTTCAAACAAATACTCAAGAGAGACACAAATTCTTCCTTGGAACATTTTAAAATTCAGAATATAAAAGACACATCCCTGGGAGAATGCAACCAAGAGAGATGATAGAAACAGAGCTGCCCTACCAAAGGCCAGTGAAATCCAAAATAAGATGGACTGTGGAGGCAGGTAGTCTGTAAGGGCCCCTTGTTTCCTTTGGTGCCTGGAAGAATTGTAGGGTGTATTTGGGAGGAAAGGGAGTGAATGGAGGAAGAATACCATTCCCTGAGGAGCTCTCTGGGGGAATCTGGCAGGCATTGTGTTCCCATTAGTCCTTGTCCCAGTGATATATGTCAAGAGAGGGTACAGAAAGGAGAAGAGAACATACTGATAATAAGGGAGTTTTCAAAAAATCTTGGGAATAGTTACTGCGACTGCTTTTGTGGCATCAAATCTTAAGGTTGGTGATAGAGGACAATTGAGTTTAAGATCCAAAAGCCAGCTACTTAGGCAGTGGTAGTCCCAGAAACTGAATCCTGGCTATCTGAGGGACAAGCCCAGGAGCTGGGGAACAACTGGGTGTGGGAGGTCTTTCAGGGCCTTGCAGGAACCTGGAGCTAAAACTCCCTTTGAATTAAGTCAGACCATGGAGCAAAGTTGAGGCTGGTGATCCTACCAAGCTTTGTCTTAAAGTACTGGGATACCTTGGTTCTTAACTGCATCTATTTAGCACAAAGCTTTAGGTGTTTTCATCCTGCTTGAGCAGCCCCTACAAATTAGCTTTTTTGGAACATGGGACCCTATTGGACTGTGTAAACAAGCCACATTCAGCTAAATGCAAAGCTACAGTTTCAATTTCTGTAAATTATGCAAGGATATAAATGATGAGTACATCAGTAAGCTAGACCAGAGGCTGATTCATTCATGTATTGATTCATGCATGATTTATCTTCATGCCTTCCAGAAAGAAAAAAATTAAAATGGTTACACTAAGCTATAGAACTTGAAAGTGGTGATTGAGGGGGAAAAATGATTCTCTGGTGGAAGAGTGGCAGATGAAGCTGTGGTTTTTGTAATAACCCTTTTTTAATAATTTGCATCACTTTAAATGCTTCTTAGCTATGTGTGACCAAAGTAGAAAAAATAATAAGCTTAAAATATAGAGGAAATTCACTTGGTATTTTATTACTAATTAATTAATTAATGCTATGTGTTTGTTCAATGCCTTTCTTCCTCACTGCCTCAAAAAGCAAAACCAGAAAAAGATGCTTTTTTTTGTTAAAAAAAAAAAAGTTGTGTAACAGAAATAATAGGAAAAAGTTGTTCCTATGGTCTGGGAGTGTTACCAAGCACCTTTGGTAAAATCCCATTAGAGGTTTTAGATGGACAAGTGGGAAAACCAAGGAAAGAGGGTGTTCAAGTTTCCTGAAAACAAGAAACAAAAGAAAGGAGAAAGAAAATATATCTATCCCTTGCAGTCTTCAGCCAATCAGGGTGCAGAAATGGCATACAATTTTCTTCAGTGCGTGGGCGAGTAAACCATAATTCTTCACTCTCATTGTCTGATGATAAAATGTAACTATATGAAGGGCCTTTTTTTTTTTTTATTATCTCTTGAGAAGCTTTCAAGAAACAAAATATCACATGAACAGACAATATACAGGCAGTTTCTTGTATCATGAACTGTTTGTCTGTAAGCTTGAACACAAATGAATCCAACTTACATAAAAGCAAGCCACATAATGTATCTGCTGCTGATCCTTTCAGCTTTTGTTTTAATAAGCTGGTGCTTATTAAATATAAGCTGGTGCTGCTTGTTTTTAAGGATGCCTTAGTCATCTGCCATTTTTGCACTTTTTTGATTGGCTACTGCTAAGGGCAAGGAAAGCTCTGTAGTGGTTGTACATAAGAAAAATAACTCCAATATAATGCTGTGAAAAGCTATTCTTTTATCTAGCTTCATCTTTGCCGCCCCCATGTCATTAAGTTCTTTACCTTGGCTGAAAGTTTTAAGTACATCATTAGTAATATCTACTTTTATGTACACAGTTTTCACTTCATAGGTTGACTCTCAGTGTAACTCTGTTTATTCCAGAATAAGACACCTGGGGTTGTTTTAGCCCAGCATGGCAAGGTGTAATGTTAAACAGTTGCTCAGATTGTAATCAATTTGTGAAATTTTACTGCCATAACTGAATCATGGATAAAATTTATTTCCAAACTATGAAAAGGAGTAAACCTGTTTAAAATAGGAAAATATATACCTCTGCTCCCTGCACCCATCTTTGATTTTTTTTTTTTTAATCTGGTAAAAGCTGAGAAAATAGGGTTGAACTTGGTTGGGAAGTGCACATGGACCTCCCAGTCCCTGCTGCCTTGAGGAACAAAGCAGTCTCACAAACACTGTCTTTGTCAATGTTTGAAATGGAGGTCTCTCATGGCAGTTTATATAATTTTTTTTTCTTAAAAGCCCGGAACAGCTTTTCAGAATGCCAGCTGTCCACTCTGAATGCATGTACAGATTTTTGATAGACAAGGAACACAACATGTCTTTTCATTTAACCTAGCAAATGTGTATAAACAGACTATGTGCCTAGAGTGGTTCAGTTTTATCACTCACTCGAGAATGGTAGAAGTGACACAGTGCCAGGCTTTCCTTTCTCAGCAGTGTGGCCTCCAGCCGTATGTGGCTGTAAACACTCTTGAACACCATCACTGTATTTTTAATGATACAATGGAATATATCAACCTCCCAAAACATGAGATAAAGTCAACTAAGAATACCCCCAATTAGCCTTTTTCCTCAACTTACAGAAGAAAAAAATCACTTCAATCCTGTAATTAGTGGTTTTGCAAATTTCTCATAATTAGAGAAAGAAAAGAAAATGTCTGAAGAGCAAAAAAATCTGAACACTAAACCCTTGATCCTGGATTTGAAGCTAATCTGTGCAATTAGCAGTGGTTTTGTCACAAAGGGAAGAGTCTCAGGAAGAAAGGAGGGAACACTGCGCAAAGAAGTGATCAGGTAAGACTGAGAAAATGGTGCTTCAATCATTTACACAGTCACACAAATCCTTCCTTGAGAGTAAACAAAGCACATGAAAAAATGACAAATAAAGGAGAACATCAAACAAACATGGGAACACCTCTAAACAATTCCCTCCAGGTTATCTCACCCCAGAGGCAAAATTTAACACTGTCACATCTGGGAGGCTAGGTTCAAACAAGGAGCTTCCCAGTGTGTAGGAGCTATTATAGGGATGTCAATACGGCTTCAAGCTGTTTTTTGGCTTCATATGAGAGGTTAGTTACAGCCCAAGAGAGTATTTGATGGCTATTTGATAATACACATTCCCACAGCCAAGAAGAACGTTTTTGGTCTGGCAGACCCAACGCGGCCCTAGATGCTGCCAGAGCAGGAGGCAGTGTAATGCGTTTTCTCTGGCAGACCATAAACACCCACTTGAAGAGAGACCCACATGTAGTGGTCCATAGGTATCAATAACCTTTTCTTATGCTGACAGAGGGCTTACAAGAGCAAAATCTTGCAAGTCTTTCAAGAATCAAAAAGCACAAAAACAGAAAAAGATGTTTGACTAGCAAAAAAAACCCTAGCAAGTTACAGTCCTCCGACACTTTGAACCAATCAGCACTGCTTAGCTGATTACTCACACTAAGCTCAGTGGCAGTTTCTTGCCATTTACACAAAGGATGCAGTAAATTCTTTGACTGTGGATCATCGTTGGGGATGACCTACCTGGAGAACTCCACTGTGTTGTACTAGCTTTGGAGACCTGCTGCCGGCAACAAACCACAGCTCCACATTGCTAGACATGATCAGGTGGCGGGGATTGGCTTGAAATATATCCACAAATGCTCATGTGGGGGTACCTTTGCCAAAATGGTCTTGTTCAAAATGCTTCCTGTGAAACAAAGATGTGTCTGAGGCAGTACAGAGCGAGAGGAGGATACCAGCTTTTCATGATTCATGCTGGGTAATGGGTAGATAGAGCTTTGTGCTGAGGCTGCTGCTTGGCTGGCAGAGCTCCTTTCCTTTGTTGACAGCATAACTCAGTCCGTCACATTTCTGATGCCAACATCTTTCTTCCAATACTCCACAGCTTACCAACAAAGGCTCTGCAATCCCCTCTGGCGTACTGTGAAACCAATGAATTCTGCAGCACTAGATTTTCTGACAGTTCTCTGCTACTACTGAAATGAGGATTGGCTTTTCAGGCAGAGGTTATGGGATGCATGGAGTGGGAGGGAATAGACTCCAGGTTTCCAGAGGCAAGTTAGGGTGCCCAGAGATGAGAATCTGCAGATGAATCCAAACTGTTCAAAGCACATTTAGGTATCTATGCACAGTTCAGCTAAAGGACTGAAGCGTGCCTCCTGTGGCACCATGCTGGTGAAACCATAGAGGCTCGAGGTTAATAGGGCTTTTTATGCACTCTGCACATATAAAAATGGATGAAGCAGATGACATTTAAAATTTCCCATATATTTAACCATGACTTGGAACTTCTTGGCTTTAAAAATTATTTTTCAAGAACTGGACCAATTTGAACTAGGTTTTTTGCTACTGTGTTACTTATTTCTGCTGTCTAATGCATTACAGCTTAATGAAATTTGTTACCTACAGTATTAATCATTGCAGGAAATCTAAACCAACATTTGGGGTGTCCTTGCATTTTTTTTTGTTTTCTTGTTTTGTATTTAAATTGGTTTGCTAAATGTATTTTTGTTTTCTCCCACAATTTCTTTAATTAAAATTTCAGTTTTAACTCTACAGAAAATTAAAAGTGCATTTTACTGCTACAAAGAGATGCAATGAATTTTTCTTGACTTACTCATCAGGCCCACTGTATTGCTTCTCATATGAGGCAATATGGAACCTAGACAAGGTTTTCAAGGATGGCTTCAACGAACCATGGAATGGTTCTCAGCTTTGTGAAAAGTAAACAATTTGAGCTGAGGAACTGACTGAATCGAGCACAGATTTACCAGAAGCATGGGCGTATCTTGGCTAGAGCTGGAGAGGTTGTGCATGATGAAGTGCTCAAAAAAATATGTTGATGTGGCATCTGGGGTATGGTTTAGTGATAACATGACAGTGATGGGTAAACAGTTCAGCTTGATGACCTTAGAGGTCTTTTCCAACCTTAACAATTCTATGCTTCCATGGTTCTATGTAGTAACTCTTTCCTGCATCAACACTTTCCTTGCTGCGGCACCGAGGATTGGTAGCAGAGACTCTCTGGTGCTCTGAATCTTACCATAACCTCACTTATCACCTCAGCTCCTTTGTCACCTCCCAGGAAGTAAAAGGAGCATGGACTGCACTGGCTGCTAATATGTGCTTGGTTACTGACCAAATGTACAGGGTGCAGTTTGTTGCATCTTTTGAACAGTTTAGGCTTTTTGTAGTTGGGTCAGACTGGCAGCATTGTCTGAAATGAGAAGGAAAACAATGTTTTGATTGCAAGCTGTGGTCATAGCCAGCAGGATATTCTGCATTGTTCTGAGGCAAGTGATGCAGCCTGGGAATAACATATGCTATCTTCTCTGCTCTGCACCTGCAGAGATTATTTTCTTCATTAGGTCTGAAGTTTCATGGCAGGGGAATCAATGACAACAAAACCAAAGGTTAAGAACTGTTTGGCTTTACCTTTCCCCCCTGCTTGTGTTTATTTAGCTGACAGACAACAAACAGCGCAGAGCAACAGAACAGGGACAGAGCAGTTAGAAGGAAAAATTAAAAGCCTGCTGTGTACTTCCACTGCCTTTGGTACCAAAACAAGTGAGTGCAGAGTCTAGTTGGGTGTAAACTGAGATGCTATATCATAGCAGAAGTATATGTTTTATATCTTGTTAATGTACATGGATGAGAAGGTGCAAAGAAAGTCTCTTCATTTACTGGAGAAAAAAAATCACATAAAAATGGGAAGCCAGTGAAGAGGGTAGGGTGTCATCCCATTTCACCTGTGAATACTTGGCATGTCTTAGAAGGAAAACCTACAAAGATGAACTTTAGTTATGGACTAATCTCCAATGTAAAAAAAAAAAAAAGATCCTTATCTAGGAACAGTCTGAAGAGGCTCTTCATTTGTGTGCGTCTGAATCTTGCACTGGGGAAGTCAGTCTCTCCACTGGCAGAGGAGAAAACCCAGCAGGACTAGCGCCTTGTGCCTGAAGCCAGCCTTTGGGAAGACTTAGCCTGTATTTCTGAGCATATGCACATTCAACACGGTAGTTGGTGCCTATGTCAAAGTCTGTACAGTTTGCTGTGCATTTCAGCAGCATTTGCATCTAAAGTAAGTAAATCCTGTTGTCAGAACAATGAACCAGTAACACGTCCTAGAAATACAGTGGAGAACATGATTCTGGCATAGCCCTTTATTTTTAAGTTTGAAGAGTGAGATTTTTTTTTCTTTTCTATTTTAAAACAGCTTCCAAAGAGTAACTCGTGCCAGGAAAAACAGAGCCATTCTCTCAATGACAACAATGCTCATTGTGTTTTCTGTAACAGATGCCAGGTTTTTATCACCAGGCCAGACATTAACCCCCTTGGTATCATTCTGAAAGGAAGCATCCGTGCACCCTACTGACTTCTATTCCCTATGGGGCTTCATTATGCCTCCTACCTTTAAAGCTTCATGCGTATTTCCTTGCCCAATACATCAAGAAGATCTGCAGAGCTGACCTTATTTTTTCTCCTCTCCTTTTGAAAGGTAGAATTTGTGCTTTCTGGTTTCCCATCAAACTTGTGTAATAAAAAAATCCAGAACTGTATCTTGGGGAGGGGGGTTCTTTTTTTTTTTTCTTTTCCTCTCTAAACAAAGGAAATAATTTGGATAACCAAGCTTTAAAAAGCTTTTTTTTACTGGACAAATATCACCAGACCTTGTCCACAAAGCACACATTTTTCCACAGAAGTATCTATCCAAGTGATATCTCTTCCAGTTAATAGATTTCAGCATGTGGAAATCTGAAACCAGCAACTATATGTTTATGGCATGGAAGGACTCACTGGAAGTGCTCCTGAAATCCCTTCAGGATTAAAATACTGCAGTCACACAGTCTCAGAGATGTGCAAGGAGAGTCTCTGCTGATAATTACCCGAGCACCACAGTGAAGAAGAGAGGCTGATCCTCCAGCTGCCAGTGGTTTTCGAGTGGCATGGGTGTCCTCCACTGACAGCATATTTCTCTGTGTACTTTGCAGTAGTGTTTATACCTGTAGAACCAATTCTGAAAATATTGCAATGACCAGTTTATGCAGCTGCTACTGCTTCTCTGAATGGTCATGGTTTTAAGGCCAGCTGGAATTGAAACACCATGCAGCCTTCTGACATGCAAAATTGTAAGTCAACACTGTTAATTTACTCAAGAGCAACTTGTGTAAGACAATGGCCAGGTATAGTTACAAAGACCAAACTGCTGTCGTTAGTTACTGTTATTACCGTGTCCTCATATAGTGCTTTCATTTCAATTGCAAAAAGATGGATCAGACCTGTCTGGGTTACTGGTGGTTTTGAAAGGAAAGATCTAACAGCGTGACTTTTGAATAGATTTATTTAATTACACAACCTTTTTATTTTGAGGAACGAAGACATAGAAATGGATGCCATGGAGGCATATTAAATGATCCATGTTATAGAGACAGTTGAGGACAGCTGGAATCTTCATCTTGCACTTGTGCGAAAACCAGAAATACGAGAAAAAGAAAAATGGATGAAACTGAAACCTGCTCATTTAGATCCACAAGATCAAAACCAAATGCAACACATTAGCCGTGGGAACTCACGGTCACATTACTGAAAAGAAGTAATCAGTAGGATTCAGAAAAGAAGGCTCACGAATAAAAATATTATTTGCAGTCGCACTGGGTAGGATAACAATTATCTGTCCTCATACTTCAATATATGTGAGCTGATTATCAACTGGAAAAATTTTAAATTTCCCCTCAAGCAGTAATATTACACAAGTGTCAAATACACTATGGGGAATTTAATGTTTTCCTCTGGAACATCTGCCATAGAGCATTGCCTGAGAAAGGATATGGAACCAGGCAGATCACCAGAGTATTACAGTGGTAATAAGTCCCAAAATAATTCTAGCATGATTATGTATGCTACTGCTTTGCAAATACTTGCTATGAGACAGGCCAGATATGAATGTGAATGTGCACTGTGGTGTGGATGTTTAAAAGGGCTCAAGAGTTTACTTTGGAGGACTATATTTAATTTCATTTTTATTTTCCTTTTTTCTAAAGTTAATTAGAAGATATTTTTAGCTTTTTTTCAGGCATATGAAAGGACATTAATCTGCCAGGTTAATAAAAAAATTCAGATATGCTATCTTAGCTGTCCTTATCATAAGGAGAAGAAGGAAAGATTTTAGAAATGAATAATTAAATGAGCATTAAAATAATATAGCTACTGATTTTCCATAAATCTATTGGTATTGTTACTATTGCTCTTATTATTTCTACTTAGACAGATTGATAGTAGCTTTTATCATCCTTCTAAGTGTCCTATCAAATTCTGGTGTGTGCAGCAGAGCTGATAAGAGACGACAAATGCCACCCCTGGGATCTCCATATATTATATTTATGCATGGCTGTTCACTGACAGCCAGTCACAGAGAGCTGGAAAGTAGTTTTATTGTTCTGGTGGGGCAGCTGCTATTCTTCTTCCACCAGCAGAGTAGAAAAGGATGTGCCTGCCATTGTGTGAGAAATTGAAATTTAATTTCTTGCTATTTTAAAACTGCACTGGTTTGCAAAGAAGCCATCATCAGGGGATCCAGAGGCTAATGAAAGGGAAAAAAAAAGACAGAGTAGATGAACTCCAGTCTTGGAAGCTGATGCTGAAATACGAAGTACGGGGCACATGAGTGCATGCAGGGACTTAGTGGATAAACAGTTCTCGAGCCGTGACTGGTGGGAAAGCACAAAATAGTTCACTAATTTTGTCTTGCCTCAAGGACCTTTCATGGACTCTCCTCCTGGCAGGTGGGAGCTTCCTGCCTCCTGGTGAGAGAGGTGTATGTCAAGAGTAACTTCCTGGCTTGGCAACGGTGCTGAGCAAGAAAGGTCTGCAACACCTTTTCCTCCCTCCATAAATCTCTTCCGATATTCAGCCTTGTTTACTGCTGCTCCTTTACTTATGGAACAGAAAGCAATTATGATTTTTACACTTTCTGCTCCTGTCTGTGCTATGGGCCCAGGTTGCCTTCTGTTACCAAGATCTTTTGCTTGAATGGGATTTACTCTGAGAACAGCTGGGACCATTGATCATTTGGCAACATCTATCAATATCTATCTTTTCACTTCTTCATTCTTCCAACTGCTCTTGTTCATTTTTTCTTCTTGCCTTTCTCTTTTAGAGTATTATTTTTGCCCAGACACAATGAAGAAATCATCAAAATATGACTCACATATCCTCAAGGCTCAGCAGCCTTGGGACAAACAAAAAGAACCTGAAGCATATTTGTTAGAAAAAAACCCCAAAAAACCCAAAGCAAATCCAAATTCATATAATGGTCAATGAATGGTCAGTGGATGTCAATTCATGTATTGACAACTTTGGTTCCACTTTCCTTCCATGCTTGCACTGACTTTATGGATAGTAATTTATTTAAGTAGACTCATAAATGAACTGCAAAGACATTTCAGGGAAATTAATTAAAGCAACCATTTAAAACCAAGTTTCTAATTGGTGTAAGACATTTAGCAGAAAGGTACTATGTGTACTGTGCTGAAGAACTACTCATTTAATTGGTTAAAAAATAAGAAGCTGGACTCTTTATCTGTCTCTATATTTAAAATTAGGAAATGGTCATGTAAGATAGTGTGGTTGGCTTCTTCAGAAATTATGAGTTAAAATTATATTGCCCACTGCTTAGGCTGAGTTCTTGCTTGATTATATGTAAGCAAGGCTGAGGGCTGATCTCCATTTTTTTTTTTACTTTTTACTTTATTACAAATCATTACCTCTATAATATGGATTGTGATTATTTGTTAATAATATTTTTCAGCCATCAGCAGCTGTACATAATTGTGGTGGGCATGCCAGACAAATTATACTCCCTAGTAACTGTTTTTGTGTACACTGGTTGTTTTTGCTTAACCCCAGCTGGCAATGAGCACCACACAGCCTCTCGCTCACTCTTCCCTCAGTGGGATGGGGTAGAAAATCAGAAAAGTAAGTGAGAAAACTCATGAATTGAGGTCAAGACAATTTAATAGGTAAAGAAAAACCCACACATGCAAGCCAAACAAAATGAGAAATTCATTCACCACCTCCCAGAGGCAGGCAGGTGTTCAGCCACCTGCAGGAAGGCAGCGCTTCATCACACATAATTGTGGCTTGGGAAGACAAATGCCATCACTCTGAATGCCCCCCACCCCCTTGCTCCTTCTTCACCCAGCTTTATGTACTGAGCATGGGATATCCTTCTGGTCAGTGGGATCAGCTGTCCTGGCTGTGTCTCATCCCAGCTCCTTGTGCACCCCCAGCCTTCTCTCAGGTGGGGTGGTGTGAGGGGCAGAAAAGACCTTGACACTGTGTGAGAACTGCTCAGCAACAACAAAAACATCTCTGTGTTATCAGCACAAATCCAAAACACAACCCCGTACCAGCTACCATGGAGAAAATTAGCTCTACCCCAGCCAAAACCAGCCCACTTGTGTAATGTAAGAACCATGTCTTGAAGCTAAACAGATTCTGAACAGTGGCATGTCACCCAGATGCATCTATGGAAAGGTGAAGGACTGATACTATATTTTAAGCATTGAACATGTTTTAGAGAGGGGCTGAAGAGTAGCATTTGAAGGTGAATATTTTCCCTCCAAGAAGAATTTCCTAACTGTTGGGAAAGAGAGGCTCAAGGGACTGAGTAATTCTAAAAATATAAAATGTGTGGATCCATAGGAAGGCACTGGGATGTCTCTCTTCCCACAAAATTGGGCAATGCATTAAGTGACAGGTTATTCACGGTATGTGAATACTGTGTTGCTACTCAATAGGTTTGAGGCCAGATTTTCCTTTGCCACTTTAGCTGTCTCATTTCATTACTGTGGTGCTTGAGATAAAAGTGCCAACTTGATTGTGGCAGCCTAAATTAGACATCTGGCTATCATATACTGATATCAGAGACCTGTGCAGGGAGGAAGGCACCTCCAAGGGCTGATTCAGAGTCTTGAGGTGAGTATTCTTTATCTACTGCACCAGGAAACTTCCTCCCAGTGCCTATACAAACCAAGCTGCCTTTCAGCCTGTTGGAAACTCCATGTGCAATGGTGTCTAAATGAGTGAACAACTGACAAGCCCACAACTTTTGCATCAGTTCATTCAAGAAAAAGAACATTGTAAAGGACAGATGTCAAAGGACCTTCTTTAGGGAAAAGGTATAGTGGCATGTGTGAGGAGTGGAGATCTTGCAGGCTGGACTTCATGACAAGACTGCCAGTTTCTGCAGGCGGTCTTCTAGTAGAACCTACTTAGTCCTATATCTTACATACATCTTATCTCCTTCATCATCCTTTAAACAGAGAATTCCCACAGGACTTGTGCTGCTGTATGCAAGTCTGATTCCCTCACTACTCGGAGTTGTCATTTTTGTTCACGCTTTCCCTACCTCCACCTGTTGGATAATCCTCCAGATGAACAGATAAAGGCACTCAGAATATGAATGATAAATTATGCTGGAAACCAGAAAGGTTCCTAATGCTCTATATGGAGTTGTGGAACTGAGGGTCAGCAACAGGTGATCAGTGATGAAAAACATGTCAACTGTTTTGAGATGCAGGTTATCTTGTCAGGTAAAATGAAGAATTAAAACCAATCTATTTTTCCTCTTCTCTCTAAGTATTATGAACAGCATCAGGCTTTTCTTCCTGCCTAAAGCCACCCCAAGGTGCAACACTTGGGGACATCACAAATTCCTGCATCTCTTGAAAACCCTTGTAATTTCAAGAGTCTTCTGTGATAATGTCATTGTAAATAGATTATCTCATTCTGACAAAAGGCTGGACATCAGAGATTTTCTGAGAATATGGAATTTACACATATATTTTTTAAGGTGAATGAAAATTGCCCATGGTTGGGGGAAGGATGATCAGCAGATCTTCTGGTTACAGATTTGATTTTCATTTGGGCTTTGCAACTCTTTGCTTTTTCTTTTTACTTATTTGCTATGAATATGGAGCAGTACCTTGAACTTGAATAAGATATTTTTAATGTTTCCAAGATCAGCATGTATGCATTTAAGCTTTTTTTCATGAATCAAAGCAAACTGCTAGAAGGAATCTGCGGTCTCTTTCTGCAGTTGTTGGTTTTCTGTCATAATGGAGTTGTCGCCTTTGGCTTACATTAGATAAAGCCATACAAACATCAGTCAAAGGAAGTTCATACAAGAAGTACAATACACACAAACATGTAGATTTTTCTATTTGCCTTTATCAGACAAGGTTTTAACACTAAAGAACAAACACTTCGGAAAGTTACCTAAGCCAGATAAAATATTTTATCTGAACTCTGCTATGGAGAGATACCTTATGAAACAAAAGGTGGCCCCGAAAGGTAAAATATACAGTAATAGTTTGTTGGATCAGGATGGTGTATTTAAACCATGCCTTGCCTACAAACAGCATCCCGGTTTTGGGGAAGGTATGATTGGAAAAGTTTTCTTGAAAGAGGATAAAATTCACCACTTTCTGAAAACAAAGAAACTTCCCAATTTTTTTATAGGACCATTTCCAGCCCCCAACTGAGCAGCAGCCAAGAGCTGTCAGAGGGCATGCTGGGTGAAGCAGAGATGTGCAGCTGAGGTGGTGGGCTGTTGTCATTGACCTCTACATTTGCTTTTGTGCTTCAAAGAGCACCAAGTTAGTCCTGCTGTTTGCAAGCAGAAAAAAGCTACACACAAAGGGACTTTCGAGTGTGGAGTGTGGGGGAGACATACAGGGCAGCTTCAAATCACTTCTGGGCCATTCTCAGTTGCACTCACAGGTGGCATGTGTTGTATGATGCTCTGCTGAGCTAGCAGCACTGGCTTTCAGAAGCCAGTCACTTTTTCGAAGGTCTTTACCTTCCCTGACTTCTAGAGCAGGGAAATGCCAGAACACCCAGAAAGATGCAGATACTCCTTTTTAAGAAATGTGGTAAAGGAATAAACAACAGAAGAATGGGTTTTCCATTGAATAGAATTTGTCCGTATTTGAAGATTTTTTTTTCTGTCAAAACAAACATGCTCAACTAAATGGGCAAAAATACCAGGAAAATGGACTCCTTAAAATCAATATTATTTTGCTATGAATATTCAAAACTTGAAATCAAAACACGGTTTCTGCTAAAATCCAGCTACTTTCTGAATATACTTCAGAATTTTTTGACAACATGCGGTGTCCCTAAAGTGATATTAAAAAAGGAAAAAAAAGGTAATTTGAGTTGAGTAGAAATGTTTGTAAAGGGAAAACATGTTCTGCTGATCAACCGTAGCTACCATAAAGCCCCTCTCATTTCTGTGACTCCTCTGCATTAATGTAGCCTTTTTGGAAACCCTGAGGAGGCAATATGTATTCCTTCAGAGAACCACTAATTTTTTCAAAGACTCGTTCTTAGAAGAGAGGTACTTGGAGTGTTTAGACTTGCAGCCTGCACCAAAAAGCTCAATACATTTCACTAACTAGGAAACAAGTTATACTTCTGCAGCTTAAGCTTTCCTTGTCTTACATCTGAAACCCCAAATCACTTCTAGTTTTTTGTGTGGTATAGAAGTAATGTCCCAGAATATCAGTGTTCTAGTTTTCTATTGACTACAGGTAAATAACCAGCTAACTCTGAAAAGATAGGATATCAAGACACGAGTGTTTACAATAGCAAATCTTATAGTAACTCAATTTTTAAATACAATTAATTTAGAAAATTGAAAAAGGCAAAAAGAATATTTAAGGAAACTGGAACAGAGATCATTCTAAGGACTTTTTTATTCTTATCATGGAATTTCAGAAATACCAAAGACTTGAAGAAACCTTGATCTCCAAAAATCTAATCATTATTTATCATTTATCTACTGTCTTCTTTGGAAAGATAATACAGGTCTGCTGATACTGACAATGCTACTGTGTTTTGTCTGGAGAAGAGTGGAGTCACTAGCTGCAAGATCAAGAAGGGCTGTAAAAGGGTGAGATAGTGCTAGGTGTTATTTTTGAGCCCACATATTCCAAACACTGCATTGCCATCTCAGATGAATCACCCTTCACTACATTTTTCATTGCATTAAGCAATGATACATATCTTAAAATATACCCTGTACTTTATGAGTACTACTTAAACACTGTTGTTTCTATGGAGACAGAATGATTAGCTCATTGTATTGACTTACTGCCCTGATTTTGTTTTCTTCACTTTTGCAACACCCCAAATATTTGATAGTTTCCTAGAAAAAAATTCTCCATTCTACATACTTGATTTCACACATTTCCCTGTCATTTCTGATTGAGTTGAAGCAGCCCTTTTGAAAAAGGCATTGACGTTAAATTAGATTGTAAGTGATAGTAAATGTGCCAAAATATTAGGGAGAGAGTTGCAATGTTTGATTGTGGTCACTAACGTCATATTTATTTTCATTTTCCAGCTAAAGCTGGTTCAAAGTTTGCCTTTTACGTTCGTCAGGACCCACACGTGCTCTCCTCATATTGCATAAGATAGCAAACAATGTCCCTGGGGACAGTTTTGGCCAGTTGTCTAAGTCCCCTAGGGCAAATTTCTTACAAATTTTTTGATCTAAAGCAATTCAACTTACGTAAATACTCTTTACTCTTCTTTCCCTATTCTAACCTGAGATCTCATTCCTGTATTACTGAGGTTAAAGATGATGTCTGCGTGATTGTCATTGACCTTCTTATTGATGAAGGGGTTAAACATTTCAGTTTTCTTAATTCATCTGTTACCTCTTCCTCTTTCTACTAATCTTCTTACTGAATGACTATGACTCACATCTCTTTGTTCATTTACAGTGCCCTTTCTTCTCATGTCCCCACATGCCTGTGCTCTTCTTTCGTACTCATCCTTGTTACTCTGGTTAGTTTCCACTTTCTTATTGTGACACTTTTAGGCTTGAGATTGTTGAAAAAACAGTGATTTTAACCAGGAGGTCTCCATCTAGGCTTGTCATTCCCTCTCCACATTGAGATAGATCATGCCCAAGTCTCTACTGTTCAGGAAACTGCTGTCTCTCCTTATGTATTTGTTGTTATTTTTCTGTTTGTTTGTTTCTTGTCTCTTTTATGGTTTTATCTTCCAGTCTCTGAATGTATGAAGTCTGCATGTTGAATTTCACTAGCATTTTTGCTACTCCCTTCCCTTCCTTTCTAAATATTATGGATTTCACAATTTCACTGTGATTTTCATGTTACCTACAACTTTTTATTCTCATCTATTCTTTTCATTGAATTCTTCCTTCTCACTGCTTCCAGCACATCCAGAATTACTACCTTTCCATATCCTGCTGGTTTATTTTCCCAGTGACAAAGTGGGGGACTAAAACCGCCAAACAGACTCTGTCTAGTTGATGGGCTGCTTACATAAAGCTTCATCCTCTCGATAGGTATTCATGGTGGTCTGCCTCGTCTTTCACTGTAGTCCCCAAGTTTGTTTCCCTTTCCATTGCTAACCTTTTTTTGTCAGGTTTACATTGTGATTTTAAATCACCCTTCCTCATTTCCCCCACTTGTCCTTAATGAACAATTAATATTACTAAAATTACTTCTAGTAATTTTTTAGCATATTAATATACCTTAGTAAGTCTTCATTATGCCAGGAAAAAATTGAATTTTTATCATGTTGCAAGAGTATAATTTCTCTCTCTTTATTCTTGCAATGTCTACGCACACACAAAGTTTTTAAGTTTTCAGCTAATTGAACCACTACACTTTCTTTGGTCCTCTTCTGATCCTGTTATCATAAGTGACCAGTGGGTTCTTATTCAGTTTATCCTAAAACAATCCCAGTAAGGTTAGCAAAGCCTACATACAATGATACATTCCATGCTTTTCAAAGGGGGATTGCACTGTTACCACTACAAGGTAGAATATCATATTGAGAAAATCAAACTTTTTATTGAGATACCAGTTTTTCACCATACATTACATTTTGGAGCACATTTTATTTTTCTGATCCTTTATCGATGTCTGAAAAGATTATGAGGGCAGATCAGAAAGGTAAATTCTTCTGCCTCTTCTTCCTGAGACATTTTTGATCTCTTTTGGCTCCTGTCATTATCTCCACGTGCATAAAGAGCATGCGATAGTTAATACATGAGATCACTTTGTCTGGAAGGTCACAGAATAAGTTCCTCAAATGTTTTTCTCCCAATTGTGCAAGAATAAGAATAATGTGATGGGCAGCACTTTTAGGTGAAGCATGGTTCTCAGTTCTGCTTACAGTCCATGGTGTCACACATCAAATGATTCTAACATTATTGTTGGTATCAGTTCATAAGAAATAGTGGCTCAGCATGCTAAAAATTAAGAAATGTGTTAAAACAAAACCTATTAGGAGCAGGTGTGAGACCAAAGCCAAACTTGTACTTTTTCACTTGCTGTCTCTCTTATTTTTCCTTTCCTGCTTTTTCACAGGATCTTTTTGTCATAATCACTCTCATAGCTCACAATTACAATCTCGTTAGACCGAAAACTTTTCATTCTTATTTGTTCAATGTTTAAGGAAAAAAACAAGCAAAAGAAAAGAAACAAGCCCTGGTTCCAACTGGAGACATTTGCAACTACTGTAATGTAAATAATATGTAGCCCAGACATACAATGAACTGAGGGACTGCCAGTACTTTCTGGGCCCACACACTTGGAAGGCAGTGGAGGGAGCAGGAAATGATTAGCAGAGGGGAAAGGCAGAGCTCCACCAGGCAAAGCTGAGGAAGCTCTGCAGTTTCAAGAGTTGCCAGCCCTGCTCAGGGCTGTCTTTGTGCACATGTTGAGATGTGGAAGCTGCTTGAGGTCAGCCAACAGAGTTGTTTCCACACTCACTAAGATTTTGTCTTACTGGCCTGAAAGCACTCACAGGTTAACAATAAATAACAAGCATGTAGTGAAGAAAGGAAGCAAAAAACTCGTTTTGAATTTAGAGGTTGCCGATAGCACTAGCTGTGTTAGTAGCAGGAAAAAAAATGCATCATAAATGTCTAAAGCACCTCAGAGTCACTCAAAGGATGAAGAAAAATATTTATTTGGGCTCCTTGCTTGTTTTCATTCACATCTACGAGCTTGCACACACACACACTAAACCCAGCTGTGTTCTTTGTAAATTTAAAGCAAAAATCATTTTATTGAGTCATCAGCTGGAAGAGGTATGAACTCTTTCAGTAAGTAGGAGCACAAGAGATTTTCCACAGGATCCTTTGAAAGTCTCCTTCGTCTGGGCTGAACCATCATGTCTGGCAGAAACTCACTTCTGCTGACTCCAAGACCCACATCCAGGACATGAATATTCATCATGTTACTCATGCTGCCTTCTTTTCCCTCTGATGTGTTTGACTCCCAGCACCAGGCAGACACTCAAGAGCAGCTGTGGAGATTTTGCCAGGTTTTACTGTTTGGCCTAAGCAGGAAATAATTTTCACATCCCATGAAGCTTTCCAGTACAAGGGAGTTCTTTTCTTTCTTTTTTTTTTCTTTTTGTTTTTTCTACCCTGCTTTAATAAAAAATTCTTGACTAAATGAAAGTTTTCAGTGAAGAAAACAAACAATTCCTCTTACCCACCCTAAACTAAATCAAACCAAGAAAATAATCCCCAAATCAAGAAGAAAGGCACATTTTCCATGATTCAGCCCCCAGATCTGAACTGGGATGCCCTGACACCAAGTTATCTTTTATTTCAGTAAACATTATTTCAGTCTGTCTCCTCCCTTCATTCCCCACTTGAAATTCCAGCTTGAATCTAAGAACTTGTTTTCCCAGTAGAGCTTCACTGAACTGACTGCTGAATTTTCAGGTTCTAAAAAGTATAAAAATTTTATATTTTTCTATAAACAAACAAATTCCTGCCTAGCTTTACTTGTAGCATTATTTGAGATCCTTTAAGAACATGTGAGAAAATTTATTCAAGACTGCACAACTTGAAATACAATGGTTCATATGACTTCTACAGCCTCTTTGTAAGATGATAGAATCACAGGATCACAGAATGGATTGGATTGTAGAAAACCTTAAAGATTCATCCCCCCTGCCATGGGCAGGGACATTTTCCATTAGACCAGGCTGCTCAAAATCCCATACAGCCTGGTCTCAAACACTCCCAGGAATGGGGTATCCACAGCTTCTCTGGGCAACCTGTTCCAGTTCCTCATCACTCTCATAGCAGAGAACTTCTTCCTAATATCCAATTTAAACCTGTTCTCTTTCAGTTTGAAGCCATTCCCCTTTGTCCTGTCACTACATGCTCTTTAATAAATAGTCTCTCTCCATCTTTCTTGTAGGCTCCCTTCAGGTACTGGAAGGCTGCAATTAGGTCACCCTAAGCCTTCTGTTTTCCAGGCTGAACAATCCCAGTTCTCTTTCTTAGTCTTTCCTCACAGAAAAGCCCCAGCAGGTCTGTGTCCTTCCTGTGCTGGGTACCCCAGAGCTGGATGCAGCACTGCAGGTGGGATCTCACCAGAGTGGAGCAAAGGGACCGAATCCCCTCCCTGGCCCTGCTGCCCATGCTGCTTTGGATGCAGCTCAGGACACATTTGGCTCTCTGGACTGTGGGTGCACATGGCTGGGTCATGTCCATTCTCTCATCCACCAGCACCTCCAAGTCCTTCTGGGCAGGGCTGTTCTCCATCTGTTCATCCCCCAATCTGGGCTGATACCAGGGGGTGCCCCCAACCCAGGTGCAGCACCTTGCATTTGGTCTTGTTAAACCTCATGAGATTCCCATAGACCCATTTCTCAAGCTTGTCCAGGTCCCTCTGGATGGCATCTCCTGTTCTTCAGGTGTGTCAACAGCACCACTCGGCTTGGTGTCATCAGCAAATCTGCTGAGGTAAGTTGTAGTACACAAAAGGATGCTATCCCGTTCCCACACTTGTCTACTGGAGCTTACAACAAATGGGAGAAAGATGACAACAGTTGCCTCCTTCTGGGTAATTGCAGGAACTGTGGGATCCCCATTAAATACCCTTTGTGGCTGGAAGCAGGACACGGGGTGCTGTGCAAGCCCTGCTTGCTGCATGACCACCACCTGGGAGCTCTAACATAACCAGAAGGCCATCAGCCTTAACAATGCCAGGAAAGGGAAGTCTGTGAGATGATGGTGGTACAACATTTTACAGGTTTCGAATACCCCAAATGAATAAATAACCCCAGTTTTGAAATAGGCAATGAATTGCTAGTATTATGGCTAGGCACAAAGATAAGAAGAAAATGAAGATGCTTCTATAAGATTAAAGGCCAATTTTATCTAAGAGATACAGAAAACCACATCTAAAATATTATTGCCTAAAGGAGAAGCTATTAATACTGGAATAGACAAAAGTGGTAGGGTGATGAGCCTATAAAATACAACATAACGCATGTAACTCTTCACAGAAAAAAAGCAGGAATCTGCACTAGCTTAGTCATTGGTTAATGTTAATGTTTGCTATTAAAAGAGGTGAGTTGAGTATTAAAAGAGGTGGCTTCTACAAAAGAATAATTCTATTCAGGGGAATGGGTCTATTTAGCCTTAAAAGGACTTTTCCCATTAATGCAACCCGTAAACTCTCATGTAGATGTTTGACTCAGTCAAATATTTTGCATGACACTGACACATTTGACAATAAGATATTTGTGTATAACCTGAGCTTTAAAACACATTTTAATATCTCATTAAAATTCCACTTGGAGAACATATGGCATATAAAAATTCATTTGTTATCTTGATTGATGGCATTTCAGTGAGCACTCTTTGATTTTAGAATCAAAATATAATCTTAGACCTAATGAAGCAGGCTGTGCAGGCTGAACTTTTTGTAGCTTCCCACAAACTGCTTCAGTATTTTTTGGCAGCAATTTTGTGAAACACATCAGAAGGGACAGATCAAACATACTTTTAAAATATGTAGTCTGGTAATAATTGTGATTATATGTGCGAGAGATAAAACAGATATTCAATGACTGATAACATTAAATAATGGAATTAATAATAAATGGAATCATCTGGGAGAAATGGAAATATTCTATACAGGGAGAATTGTTTCCATTCTGGGTGGGACTGAGGGAAGGTGAACCCAATCTTAACAAGTGATGCAGTTTGAAAAACAAGTTATGTGAACAGTGTGTGAAACATGAATGTCAGCAATGTACCATTAGGTGGTGGCTGAAGGAAAACAAAGAGGTTTTAAATCTGTTGGCTTATATACACTTGAGAAAAGCAAAAGAAATCTTATAATCAACAACAGCTGAACTTCCTGAACTCTTTTATGAGTCCTGCATCCTGTGTGTATCTTTGTGACAGAAGCCTCCTGAGCATTTCAATAACTTGACTTGCCAGTTGCCAAGATTTCCATTATGGAAATCCATATCCAGACAGCAACAGACCCTGTCTTGTTCAGACACCTGTCTCACAATCCCCCTACAGAGATGCCTTTTTTGCTCTTGATTACAGGGAGAAACCTAAACGTTCAGTGCAAACCGAACAATTGGATTTTAAATGGCTGAAAATAGCATAAAAATATGTTATGACTATCTTACAGACACACAGAGCAGGAGTAGGAATAAGTGTAGGAGAGTTCAGCCTGTCACATTCAGTTCTTCTACGCTGCTGCTTTGGGAGTTTCTCCAGGACTGTGCAAATATGTACAGCATGCATCTAGCTTAGAAATTTTTACTCCACCTCTGAAATGCTTAATTTTGAACTGCATGTTTTGTTTATCTTTCTTTCTTTTTCCTTTTTTTAATTCTCATTAGCTTAAGAAACCTGAAAAAGCTCAAGAGAGAATGGAAATGCATCAAACCATCCCTTCCTCCTCCCACTTGCGAGCAGTGCTTTATTTTAGAGGTAAGTTTGGGTGCAAATGCCTGTGCCAGACATAGCTGTACATCATCCTTTCATACTGAACCTGGGCCTATTGCTTGGGTCTTCCTGCATAACTTGGTCCTTTACCTCACAGAATATGGGATAATCTTGTGAATTGCTTTTAGATTGAGTTTTAGGATTATGGAATTTTGCCCTGTCTCCAAAGGGGAATAATGAGCTACTCTTTTGTGCTGGTAGATTAACAAGGTCTCTTTTTCCCTAGATAGTTAGGAAATGCAGAGGCTGGCTCAGTGAAGCCCTTAAGGGCTCTTTGTACCTCAAAGCCTACCATGCTGTGGATGAAGGAGCATGACATGACCATGCATCCCTTCTTACTCACTTGGGCCGTGTCATGCTCCTAGAAGAGGCATTACCTTCCATATAAGCCACCATCAATCTTAAAACCAAGTTTTCTGAAGTATATGCATATAAAAATTCAGGTGCAAAAATGTCTCATATCTATATTATATCCACATTATTCCCACAGAGACCAGATGTTCTTTCTGAATGATGATGATGATGATGATGATGATGATGATGATGGTGATGATTGCAAGGGCAGCAGTTGCTGGGAAATTTGTTATTGCAAAGCAGAGAAGTTCACAATAACAAACCCCACCCTCTCTGCCAGCACGTATTGAGTACACATTACACCACAGACTAAATTTATGCTTTCCTCAAGTTCCTTTTTAGCTGCCTTTTTTTTTCTTTTTTTCTTCCCCCAGCTTAAAGCTGATATATTTCTTATTTAAGGTTTTGATCTGTTCTCACCAGGACTGCTACAGGGTTATGGGATTTGATATGTCATTAAGATGGGCCACGTGCAGTTCAGGGCAGTACATTAATGGCTGAGAGTGGGTTATTCAGAACTCTCAGGCTCTCCAACATGCCATATACCACCCTCCTCCCCCTCACCCACAAGATCAGACTTAGCTCACGTTTGTTTTTAGAAAGCAGAACTTGAAGCCAGGTATTTTGCCACAAACATTTTCAGGCTTACAATCCAAGCAGTTGTAACTGAATGCTGTCTCTCACATGGAAAAAAATTCTGAACATGCTGTACATTCTTCAGTGCAAAATAAAATCCAGATGGCCTTTATTTTACAAAAAGAGTGGGACCAGCAGATGAAGAGACAGAAGTCCTTTCTTACTCGCATCCATTTCCAAACCTTGATAAAAAAAAGCAACCAGCCGAAAGCTCTTGTGACTGGCCAAAGGCAGGCAGTTACTGAATTATGAGATAACAATATGAGGAGAAACATGTTCTTTCTAAAAATAAAAGGACATTACCAGATGCAAATTGAATTAGTATAGGTGTTTATCATCTTGCAGTCCAACAACTCAGTTTTCAAAAAAGAACTGGACAGCCTGGAATGTGGAAAAGTCAGGTCTTGTGAAGAACATAGGTTGCTGTCACAGAACGCTGGGAAAAAAAAAGTGGAACAAGGTAATTTTGAGTCAAAAATGAAGATGTTCTGTTATTGATAAAGGCTGGATGGAATATTCCAGGGCTATGAAGATACTTTCTCAATTTCTTTCAAAAGAGAATTTAAACATGGTTCCGCTAGTTTTGTGCTGGGGTGGAAACAGTTAACTAATGGTCAATTGATGCCCTCTTCCTGCCACAGCATACTAAACCCAAGAAGAAATAAGAAATGTTCCACAGTATCCATTTAAAATTCACCTAATATTTTCAGAAAATTCACTGATTCATTTGCACAAATAATGAAGGCAGACATTCCTTTTATTTTTTATCAACATTACAAAGGGGGCTTTTTTGAAACGTGTTTTGAAATGTTTCTATATATATAACTTTATAGTTGCTGTTTACTCTTATGACCCCCTTCTCTTCCTTCCAGTTTTTCTCTTAAAAAGGGAAAAGTAGAGCAAAAGCACATCTAAAAAAATGTGTACTTTAGCCAGAAGAACTTTTTTTGTCTTTTAAATTCCTTAAAAACATTAGGAAAAAGACTGAGAATTTTTTTGGATTTAAAAGTTCATATTTAAACAATACCCTCCATTATGGTGGGAGGATTTAGATCTAGATCTATTAACAGCTTTGAAGATAAGCCAAGAACTCAATCCTCAAAAATTAATTAAGTGAAAGTACTAAACATTTCATTTAGTTTGGATGGGAGGAGAAAGGGAGGGATCTGTATGTTTCAGTGTGGCAGGAGAATTGAACAAATTAGGAAACTGCCAGGGATACTGAGGAGTTTTCTTTAGATTAAACAGAGATACAAAACAACAAAGCAGTAATAAAAAAAAAAAAAAATAGTAGAGCAGAGAGAGTGGTTTTCCCTCCAGATTTTCCTCTTGAGTTCACAAACTGTATCACAGTGTTCTAGGTGCTGTAATAAGGGGGAACAGCCCTGACTTTTTTGGATGAAATTTTGTTTGATCTAAAGCACTGGAGTTTTATCGCTGTTTTTAAAATAACATAGAAGGTTTTGTTTTGCTCCAAAAATTCCTAAATGAAATACTGATAGAAAAAGAAAACTTTAAAGAAAACCTCCACAAAATGCTGTTGCAATTTCTAAATTCTCCTAACCCACTTTTTTGGTGATTTGTGAGAAGAGGCTGAAACCAGTGCTGTACAAACCCCATTTCTTAGCATGTGCACATGTACGTGTATGCATGGCTATGTGCACATAAGCATACGGACATCGATACTTGTCTGTGTGTAGGTAAGGATAAGAAACACCCCGGTCCCGGCAGGTCTGCTCCTAACCTGGGGCTGTTCCATTGATAAGCCCCTGTGATCCATAGCACAGCCTGTCCTGGCCAGGTGCTGCCCCTGGCTGTGCCCCTGGAGCCCAGCCCTTGCTGCGGGGCTGTGTCCCAGGGTCGGGAAGGCAAGACCGGCACTGCCAGAGAGGTGTGCAGCCACAGCCTTATGCAGTCCGAGGGTGCCTCTGGATCCTCCCACCAGCTGTTCTGCCTTGTGCTCTGCAGGCTGGTTGCTGTCGCCAGGGCTGTGGCACGGCCCCTCTCCATCGAGCCTGGGATCCCGCTGGTAGCTCCAGGGCAGGTGCGCAAGAGCCAGAGTTCAGGGGAGAAGCACCAGTGTTAACTACAGAGCTGAGAGACTTCTTGCCTGAGGGAAACGGCATAAGACTGTAGCTAAATGCAATCAACAGCTAGAAATAGCTGCTTTCATTTGGATCAGAGGTTGCCTATCTCTAAATTGGCTGCTGTGAAGGAGAAAATAAAAACAAGAGCTGTGAGTCACAGGTTCTGAGGGAAGGGATGTGTAAAAGACTGTAATGGATTCCTCCCTGCTGCCGACATCCTCCAAACTGCCCTTGGGCTGTAGTTTGATAAAGGCAATGAAAGCTGATATTTCCATACCCAGATACTTATTTAGCCAATATTAGCAAACCAGCATAAGCTGAAACACATTGCACTCTTTTGTATGCTCAAATCTGAGACACCATGAGAACAGCACTGAAATGATCTGATTTCATGTTCCTTAATGAGTTTGCCTGCTACCAGAGACCTCTCACATGCACTCGGCTTTGTCCCAGAAATGACTAAGAAAGCTTTCACTCAGGGCCAGACCTCTAAAACCAAAAAGAGTTGGACAACACTACCTGTAAACTATGCAGACAGTTTTTAAACATCTTGTTGAAGCTATGCTGCTGATAAAAACTCTCAATCTTAATATTCAACCATATTTGCTTGATTTTTTTGTTGTTTATATGTTTTATTAAAATTCCTTTCCTTACAAGAAATCTTACATGAATTACATGACTAAAAAATTTAGAGAAAGCAAATGCTACAGCAGTATAAGTACAGCTGGAGGAAATTCCTGTTTTATGTAAGCCAGAAAGCGATTTGTGTTTTCAGTAAGTAGTTATGTGTTTGTGGGTTTGTTTGTGTATCTTTATATTACACATTCTCGTCTAATGTGCCCAAAATCTATGTTTTCTGTATCATTGTTCATTCATATTCCACACAAGTCTATCTATTTCTGCTACAGCTTCTTTTGTTGAACTTGGTATTCCAGACAAGGACACACAATTGATTTATACAATCCTATCATTCATTTGATAACATTTCTGTACCTTTGTTTACACATTGTTTGTTTTTATCAATGAAGTTATGTCTTCAGCACACACTTGAGTACTCATTCTGACTGATAAGATACCTTCATGGGTGAATAAAGCTATTTTGGATTTTTGATATTTCTATGAATACTTCTCACTGTTCCTTTTTCAATCTTCTGTTTATCAATCCTGAAAAAGTAGTTTGATGACACATTCAGCAACAGTATTAGATTTCCCTAACATTCTACAAGGAAATTTGTGTTGTCTGGCAAAGGTACTATCTGATGCCACAGGGAGAAGAAGTTCCATGCATTTTTTAATTGTTTATTAGGTTTTATTTCAATGACAAATTGTGTCTTATGGAACCAGGCAAGAGTTTAGGAAATTTTTGCCCTTTAAGTTGTGTGATTGCTCATATAAAAAAACACAATGAATTTTTGAAAACACATGGAGTCTCTTTTAGGAGTCAGTGAAATAAATTTGAGTCTATTTTTATTTTTTTTTTTTTTTTTTTTTTTTTTTTTTACTTCAGTAAGCTCCAGGTGAGGCCTTGAGACTGAATTTGGCCCACACAGTGAAAATCTGTATTTTAAAATTTAAATATTCTCTGAGAAAGCAGAGCGCCAAGAGGATTAATTAAGTGTTTTTCCATGTTTTCCAATGCAATAGAACTGCCTTTTGGAAATGATTTTGGAGACTACTTTGAAAATCCTACATAGTAATAGTAAAGGTTTAACAACAATGCAGTAAACATATCAAGTTACTGTACTTCATTCTGTTCCACCTATTTTATCTGGAAAGGAACAAGTTATATTTGAAAATTGTGTAGAAATGTTTGTGAAAACTGACTGCTCATCTTACTACCTAGCTGTGCGGGTAACAAATGGAAGGAGTCTTTTTACCATGTTTGTTAGGCCTTACTGTGTGACACTCCCCAGAAAAAACTGATGTAGGAGCCAAAGGATCCTGGGACTAATCATATGGCAAAGCAATTGTCTTATTCTAGGGAAATCAGTTCTCATCTCTGTATAATTACTGTCCTTCCTGTCTGTGGTCTACTTCATCTAGACTGTAAGTTTTTGCATGCAGTAAAATGAGACCCATTTCATCATATGTTAGCCTTAGAAAAGTAAGAATCTCATTTCAGTTAGTTTTCCAGGCTCCCTGTACATTTAATAAAGAGAAAGAGAGAGAGGCACTTCAGGGGATGAAACATTTTCCTTGTCTAAGACTGGAATAATATTAATTGCTCTCTGAACAATATTCTCACTACCTCTTCCTAATGACAACACTTTAAACTAGATGTTAAGCTATGAACAGATAGAGTTAGGTGAGACAACTCAAGCCCTTTTGTACATTGCCCGACACCTTATCTCAGTTGCAATTTCCAGATACGACTTCAGTAGAAATAAATAACAATCTATTGGGCCAAATGGAGGCCTGACATTGTTTTACTGTCTTTTGGTGAAAATCTCATAGAGATGTTAAGTTTTCAAGGGAGTTCTCAGCCTGCATTCGGCAGAAGACCAAACCATATGTCTGCAATGGTTGTTTCTTCCCTTATTTATATATTATATGGAGTGAGGCAATATTGGCTAACTCACTGTTCTATGATACAATACCTCAAGGGCCCCAGAATGAGATCTGATGAACTTGTGAGCTTCATAAACAACATGCCTTTTTAGGAGCAGCAGAGGATCTCTGCTGACCTACCTCCTCTGCAGGTACAAGCCCACTTTGGTGTTTAGGCCAACTCTCATGTCATGCCCTGGTCCCTTATTATGCCACAGGGCTTCAGAAAGAAAGAAGTGAGAGATAGGTTTGTTTCTACTCATGCTAACTCAAAACTGAATTTATTATAAAACTGCATAATCTAAATCAGCTTTAATATAGTTTTATAGTCCATTAGTGCCATTCTTAAGCTGCAGAAAGCCTAAATTACAAACATAGCCCATAGTTCAAGATATATTTTATAGCAGTGCATCAAAATGGAGGCTGTTTATTCAACTCCTATGTTAACTTCTCTTAATATCTCACCAGAGCTTTCTAACCCAAAAAGATGGATTTTCAGTTCACAGTTGCTGCACATCCCTAAAAGGTCACACAGAACTTACTCTTCAATAAAATTACTCACTAGAAACATATTTTAGAGAATTGGTAAATTGCCAGAGTGAGGTTCTGGGTGACTAGATACCGTCCAGTTCAAAGCAAAAGGCTCTGCTGCAGGGCTTTCTGTATGGGCAGCGTCTTCTCTGTGAAGGTGTTTTGCCCTATCAGTGATTTTGTGCTAACTCAGCTGTGCTGGACCCTGTGGAGCAGAGATAGTGAGTCATGTCAAGGTGCTGCAGACTTTTCACCCATCCTTAACCAATCCATGTCTGGGCCCATCTTCCACATCTCACTGTACAAAAATATACATTGTGGGAGTTGTACATGAACAGACGTTTTGGATTGTATCTTACTCCACTTATGTACCTACACACAGGGGTAAATTGTGTGACTTTATAGGCCTTGGTACACATATGTTGCAAATTGCCTTTTTAGTGAATCCAGAATCACAACTGAAAAATGACACATCTAAAGTTTCTGCATAGCAGAATCCCCAAGCATTTCTGTCAGCAGTTGTCTTATCAGATATCCAAGTTCAGCTGTTGCAGGCTTTTGCTTTTACTTAGGGAAAATTCCATCTTGTGAAATAATTGTCAAGAGTTCTTGAAAAAAACATGAAAAATGAGAATGAAATATTCATGATTCATATGCTAAAATTCACATTTTTCTATGGTCTGTGAATGTTGATTTCTGAAAGGCACAGCAAATGGAAAGAGAAGCTTAGCTTCAAAGGGGATGTTATAAAGGTAAAGAATCTGATTTAGCAGTTCTACTTTTGTTCCTCCTTATGTCTGTTAGGTGGGTTACTGCCTTTTCTGTCTCTTCTGCCCCTGTATTTAACCTCATTTCAAAGGACAGCTGTATTTCATCACTCATAGCATACTATGAAAGCTCATTAGGTGAGAGGTCTTCCTTTTCAAAATGTTTTAAATATATTAATTATTTTCTAGAGTATCTTGAGCACATTCTAATTCAAAGTTAAATAATTTCAAATAAATGCATTATGATGTATTCTTTCACTTGCCAGGATCCAAATAAGAGGGAAAATATCTCATTTGAATTCAGTATAGCTTTTGAGTCCTTGAGATACACTTTGCCAGACAACAGCAACCAGTTGAAAGTGAGGGTATTAGGTATTCAACAGGGGTAACTAATACTTCCTAAAATATATGTGTTCTAATTGGTAATATTCAAAACTTTTAATTTTCAGCTTTGCTATCTCAAAGCAAATTATGATTTGTCTATATCACAGAAACTCCAAATGAAGAAAACTCACAAGTGTATTCCTCAGGCAGGTCAGAAGAAACAAGCTTCTATTTACAAAAGTTGTATTTGTGTACTTCTCTCTCTGAGACTGCACTGCCTGTCAAAGCTGGTCTCTAGGAACCATTATGACCTATCTATTCTTTGTATATCACAGCACATTTTTTTAAAGTGAGAAAGAAACTTCACAAGGTGTGAAAGTTATGATCTTCAAATATATTCTATGAATTCACACATAAAGGGACAGACTTTTTTTTTCTCATTAATTGTCTCTGTCTTCTGCTAAACTTTGGCATTCATATTTGTGTGTGTTGCATTAGCAAATGAAATATCTTTTTTGACTTAAATAATAGAGCGATATTTTCGTGTAAAATATTTCATGTGCTTTTTAGATTCTAGTGTGCAGAGTACACAACAAATATACAACTAATTTCAGGTAAACTGACTCAACCCTTTATCAAATCGTGCATATAAAGGCATTATCAGGAGATACTGCTTCTATTCCTAAACTAAAAGAAAAAAATGTCCATTTCGATTAAATTAATAAGCTTCAGTAAGTCAGTAGAATAATGCTAAGTAATGCCAGCAGGATCTAGCTTAGAGCATAAAGACTGTTTCCAATGCCAAAAGAGCTCATTATGGTTTGATAGCCAGATTTTGAAAAGATAAAATGTACCAAGAGCAGCATGGATCTTTATGATCTTCAGAAGTGGTTTTAGGACGGAGTAGTTTTGGAGGGTTGAGCTAAAGTCATATTGTAATTCCATGGAGCAGGGACTTCCTCTCAGCCGTTTTGCTTCCTGTAGTAATCCATTTCCTCAGCCAAATGTTTTGTTTTAATTCTGGCCACCAAGAGATAAAGCTTCTCTACCTGAATGAGACCTGAACCCCAGAGTCCTCTGGATTCTTACCTGAACCCTGATAATGACATTTTCTTTTCCATAGGTCTCTTACCTATTCTTTCTTTTCTCCCCTTGGCACAAGTTCTGCTGTGTTTACGTCAAGTCCTGTTTCTCTTGGGAATTAAGCATTTATTCTGCCTTGTTGTTCTCTAAAATTGGCCTCAAGACCTCAAGCCACTCAGCTCCTGAGCAGAATCCACATTTTCGTCAGATAGAAATCCAAAGTGTCTCAGTCAGGAATCCACAATACTCACAAGACAGATTGTGAGCAAGAAATTCTGAGGACAGGAAGAAATCTTAGATTTATTTTGCATTTTTTGAAAGATGCCTACATCCTCTCAGGATTCTGATTTAGGGGTATGAATAGCCTGAGTCATTATCTGAGGATTAAGAAGAAAAAAGAATATGTCTACCACCTCTGATGATTAAACATCTGAGCCTTGTCAGGACTTGCATGAATGTGAACAGAACCTTTAGTAATAGTATGGATATTTTCAAAGTGCTTTAGTGGCACAGATGCAGGTATTTAAATGTTGTGAACTCCAGCAGCAACCTAATGAAGGCTTTGAGAACTTTGATTTTGATCCTAGACTTAAGTTCTTAGGTCCTTTGTGGCACTTACATGACTATCCATGAGAAAGTGTTTTTTTGTGTTTAAGGAGTTGTGTTGCTCGTTTCTGTACAACTGTGACTCTGAATGAGGAGGTGCTGATGGTGGCTCATCCTACACAGCCAGAGGGGTCTGAGAGGATGATTTACCAGAATGAAAACCGTACCTATAGTTGCTTGTTCCATACTGTAATGTATGGACTACTCACACTTGTGCATATTTGAGTATATTATCCACTGCACTCTTTTTACTTCTGTTTTTTTGGGTTTTGGTTTTGTTTTGTTTGGGGTTTTTTTGGATGGCTTTTTCCCTCTGTTCCTGCTCAGTGTCTGATCTTTTAAGTTTTGGCCGTTTTTTTAGTCATTTTATTTCAAATAACTTGTTAAGAAAGAACAAAAACTTAGTCTACCTGAAGACTGTAGTAGCAGACCTTCTGGTTCTGTGATTAACAGAATAATGATCTGTTTTGTTGTTGTCACTCCAGAAAAATTACTCAGTTCACCATTTTCTGCAAATCCAGTGTACACATCCGTCTATACAGGCAGACGTGCACCTCTGGCATATATTGAGTAGAACACATTGCACAGGAACAGATTGCTGCTTGCTTGCATGGTTTTTGCAGAGTAGCTGTAATTCAGCAGAACCTAGCTGAAGATGTTACCCTTTTCACTTAACAAAATGACTGCAAGGTTTCTGCATGTTTTTGTGAAAGAAAAAAAATTCTTGAAAATGCTTTTCTTATTGGCATTTAAATTAGTTATGCTGCAAACCTCTTGATGCAGCTGTAAAATGATCACTATCCCATTTGTTGTTTATAAGGCTTTTTGTTTTTGTTTTGATAAATGATAATGGTTAAGATTGAGACATGCAAAGACATTTCAGTTTTGCTATTTAATCTGTAAAACTCTAATTGTTCAAAAACATTATTTTAAAAACATATCTGATGCACTTTTACAACTTTTTCTATAGTTATCTTGCTATTAATGTGCTTGTTTTAAAAGATAATAATAATTTTATGCATGGAACGTCATCTCACATTTTATGAAGTATGATAAAAGGAAGCCTCTCTATCCATCTTTAAAGCTTAATATAATGAATCAACATGAAAAAAACCACTTGCCTAAAAGCCTGTTCCACAGGTAGGGTGGAAAATGAGAAACCTAATGGAAAAGACAGGAAAAGTCAGAGTGTCACTGCCAGAGCTAGACTTAGGGCTGAAGCTGCCAGAGCAGCACGCTCTGCTCACAAGGGAAAAAGTCACATGTGCAAAGGAACACAACACCCCCCAAAAGTGATTATTTATGCCACTATAACTATATATTCATTCTTCATATTCAGATAGAAAGAAAAAGAATTATGTGGTATCATGTTATCCATTAAAGATGCGCATTCTTACCACAGAAATTCAGTGATTTCACCATAACTCTCCCAGTCAGCATAATATTAGATGTCCTTCTGCAGATTACTGATTGCAGGCTCTTTGTGCATGACCAGATTAGTCCCATGAAGGGGGTTGAGTGCTCAGACCTGCACAGTGCTTCATCTAGAAGCTGATAAAAAGATGTGACTTTTACCTGGATTCTGCGGTTGTGCTGAAACAATGATAAGAGCAAGAAGTTCTAGATTTAGCTACACATACACATCAGGAACTGGAAAATCCATTATGCACTATGTGTCAGGAGAGCATAGCTAACTGAGAGGGTGCTTGACAAGAATGGAAACCAGTCCTGCACATCAGACCCCCTCTCCTTTCTCACACACATAGAGCAACCATTTGTTGTGCTGCCACGGGCAGTGCTTGCTATCAGTGGAAACTGTTTCCTCTCCACTGCTTTCCTTTTTGCAAAAGGCTAGGGGGGAGAGATGGGTATTTCCCTTTCATACTAACTGCAGGCTCAAGATGAACCCAGATAGGTAATGTGATTAATAACTAAAAGCTGTGCTAGCAAGTGACACAGTATCTGCCTCTACATGCCCAATTCCGCCCCAGGTTTCAGTGGAAGGTCTGCACTCTAGCTTGCTCAGCTTGAGTGTAAACCTTTTTTCACTTCTCTGTTTTGAGTTATTTGCCATCAAGATTTGGGTGAGCTCTTATTAATTTTCATGTTGATTTTTGGCTGGTTTTTTTTTGTTTCTTTCTTTTGCTTTCTTTTCTTTTAAAATTTTGTTTTAAGAAACTGAGACAGCAGATATTTTTGTTCAAAGCCATTTCAATTAACAAGGCTGTATTCAAACTTTAGAACAAGTCAACACATATTAACCTTCAGGTGGCAGGCAAACTGAAAATCTCACTCCCAAAGGACAGCAGTTGAAACAGTTACAGGGAAGGAGAATATGGACAAAACATTACATGATGGCCATTTGCAGCATTGCCAGGTTGGATTCTATATTGTTCAGGTGCTGATTTGCCACTGAGCATGGACTGGACAAAAAAAAAGTCTTAAGGTTAAAAAAGAGCTCTCTGACCAATGAACTTAAGCATCCTTCAGGATAATTAGCAGCTTTGAAAACAGGGTTTATGGACATGTATTAGAAATATGACCATGTATCGCTGAAATGGGAAGGAGGTACGTGAAAAAGTGAGACTCTTGACTTCTTGACTATTTTTCAAAATCTAGGGTTCATTAAGGAAGACAAAACCCCATTGTTTGCCATATTTATGTTTAAATGACCTGAGAAGCATCAGGAAGACTTTCTTTTTGAAGATGCACGTGCTCACAATTTTATTTGCAGTGACAGTTTTAGGTTTTAACCAGCTTGTAAACTGGGAACAAAAATTAGCAGAAAGCCTTTATGTTTATTGAACGAACTTTCCCACAAGAGCCACTAAGGCTCTTATAGCCTGGTTTTTGCTGTGTATATTCAGGATCCCTTAAGCTTAATTTTCACATGGGAAGTTTTTTTATTAATTTAAGAACATTGTTTTCTTTGCTCAAATAAACAAAGAAGTTGCAAGGCACAATTATTTCTGGATCTGAAGTACTTAGGGTACAAAATTTTTAATTTTCATAGTGTTTCAACTATCAAACAAACCTTAAACTCACTTTTTATACGAATACCAAATTAAATGAGAAATGTTTCTTTCTAGATGCATCACTTTAAGTTTGCATGCATACTAGAAATTATGTTTTAACTTTTAATGTTACAAGTTTTTGGGAATGGGCCTAAAACACCAAATATTTTTTGCATCTTTTTTCAAGTGCCTGAAAAAACAGCTTGGAAATGGAAGTTGCATATTCCTCTGATTTTTTTATTTAAACACTCTGAAGAGAAACATCCCAGTCCTAGGACCATGTTAATGAGTTTCTTCATTAAGTGTTTAGGTTAGACCTGAATATTGCTAGAATTCTCTTACTGTGTGCTGATGCCATTTCACTATTTCTTCTCAGTCACAGGTAACTAACTCCCTTTTCCCCAGCAATATTGCTCTGTTTAAATATTTCAGGAAAACATCTTGTCTTAATGAGATGGTATGGCACTTCCAGTGGAATCTCTCCCACTTTGCCTCTCCCTGTGTCATGTTACACAATGATTTTTGTACCTCTCTGTAGTATTAAGATGTGCCAACTTTATTTCCTGACTGAATACCTGCTTCAGGTATGATTTAAAAGACCAGCCTGTCGTAGAGCTTCTTCTCCTCCTAATCTCACCGCTGTTCAGTGAGAAATTTCAGGTTATGCCAAATCTTTATCTACCTTGCCCAGCCTCCAGAGCTCTTGGCAAAAGGCATTATTTGAGCTACATTCATGTTCCATTCCTATCCCAGGGCAGCTAGTCAAATTCTGAGAGATGCTGAACAGGCATTTGTTTTGTTAGATTTAAAATAGTAAATCTCACTTATAGTAACTGTTGAAAGCACTTAGGAATCTTCCTCACCCTCGGTCATCTTAATGTGCATTATGATCAAATTCCAAGACTTTTCACTGGTGTGTATAAAAAGAAATTTCTGAAATTCATCTTTAAGAAAGTACAATATCTTTCAGCTTTCTTAAAAAAAAAGAAAATGATGACTTTCCACATGCTGGGAATATGTTGTCTTATTGCAGGGTTGTGATTATGTTTTGAGAACAACTTACTCATTAGTGGCAAATGTGAATGACATCACTAAAACAGAAAGATATCTTATTGTGTTCACCAAAGTTAGTCAATAAAAAGGCTTCTTTCCCATCTTTTTTTTTTTTTTTTTTTAAATTTATTTCTGAAATGGGATGTCTGTTTTATTACGGTAACCATGAGGACTTCAGAGTATATGCAAGACAAAGCTTATGAACACAACTAGTATTTACTGCTAGGTCAACTGATACAGTTTTAAAGAAATAAAAACGGTCAAGCCAAATCTTGAAACATGTATTTTTCCAACAATACTGGCTGACCTACTAGAAGATACTACTTGCAAATATGGCATAATGAAATATTTTATCTTTCACGACAACTGGTAGTCACAGGCTTCCTATCTTGTATTTTGCAAGATCATTTTATTAGAAAAAACAGGGAACATATACTGGAGGAAAACTAGCTCATCATCTCATAGACAATGTTAATTTAATCTAAACTTTGAAGTGAATTTCAGCTTCCCAACTACTGTATCAGCCTTTTAGATCAGAAACCAGAAAATCCTGAGATTTTCCTCCTCCTATGTTATGCAAACCAATGATCTATTATTGGAATCTATTTTATTAGTAGCACAAATAAATTCAACCTGTACTTGAAAAAGTACAACCTGTACTTGCCTTAAGGAATAAACAGTGAAACATTTATGAAAAGTGGAAATTATCCTTAAATGACTGCAAAAGTGTAGAACAGTTTTATATACCATGTCTTATTAAAATTCTGCTAAATGAGTACAAAGTTGGTTGGCTTAACGTGCATTTATACATTTTTAAGCAAGATATATATTGCATGAACCAAGGAACTCTGAGATTTTTTTTTTTTTTTGTAAATAGAGATATCTTCAGTCATCTTTGTCATAGCACAGGTCTAAGTAATTTATATTATTACTATTATTCTCTATGGGTTGACTAGCTGCTGCCACAGCCTTTTACCAAGCCAAGAAAAGGGGGATATTTCAGGGAATTTAAACCTAAACCAGGAAGAGTTTTAGGCTTCAGTGCCTTTCATCATCTATACCTGGAATTGCATGAGAAGGGTGCTTCAAGATTTGTTAGGACAGAGGTAGATGGAAAGGAGAAAAGAATGGCTGTGGAAGGGAAAGAAAAACATAATTCAGAGAAAAGAGATTCATGCTGAGCCTTGATGTTGTGAACTCTCATGTCTGAGAAATGAAGATCTATCAAAAGGAATGTTAAATTAGGAAATATGGCTATTGAGCAAAGAACATGGTTTTCAAGTCCTCTGACTGATGCATAACCATGCCACAGTTTTTATCACTGCCCAGGAAATAAACCAGCCAAGTTATTTAAACTTTCTCCTCTCCAGACTTACATTTGGAAGGGAGCTGGGTGTGCTCTCTCCTTCCATGCATAAGGTGACCCAACTACCTTTCCCAAAATGTCCCTGGCTTTCCCAGCTGGAATCAACAGAACTATGATGGCTGCATGAAAGAAGCAGACACATCCAGGCTCTCCATGGCCTAATGGGATCAGGTCTTCAAGGAAAGCAAAAGATGCTGTTTTGTGTTTGGGTACCCTGAGGGACAGTGTCCACTCCAGCTTACAGGGTTGCTCCTCTCATCTCAGCCAAACTGGATCGTCAAGGGAAGGAGGGTGGGACAGCATATCTATATTCATCCTTTTATCAGTAATTTCCCATTCTTCCACTTAAATTACTGTCCAGCAGCTCAAAGACCAAATCTACTGTCCTTCTCCTCTTTTCTTCCATCAAGAGGCTGGGCATTGTCTGCCCATTTCTGGTAGGACGTTCTTTGTCTTGTGTTCATGCACAGTTGCACCTGTGGAAGGCAGCCATCCGTTCTCTTAGTTGTATCAAAATAACTAGAAATACAGGCAAGAGATAATTTCTAACATCATTATCTAGCTGGGGGAGTGTAACAGCAAAAGCAAGTGTGCAAGTTAGGGGAAAAGAAGGCATGCAGTGGAAAGCTGCGTATCTCACTGAAAATTGGCACAATGCTACCTAGAGAAAAATATATAGCTTTGTGCTTCACCTTCCATTATTTGGTCACTTAAGGGATTTCATAGCCTGAAATTGCATTTATTTCCATGTTCTATTTAGGCATAGTTCTATTTAGGGTTTCCCTCCCCTGTCTCAGGCATCCCAGAATGACTTGATAGTACTGCAGTATCTTGGTTTTGCCCTCCTATGAGGAATTTTGCATTTGAGCTTTTTCAATGATGCTCCAGCTGTTTGCCAACTAGAATACAAAGTTTGGTTTTTGCCTTGAAAGCAAACATGCATTTCTTTTTGAAGGATCTCCATGGTGGAATTTGTCTGTCACTGAGACATTAGATGTAGAAGATGTAAAACTATCCCTCAGCTATGTGGTGTGCATATACAAATATACATAGATATACATATGCTCAATAGAAACCAGCTTTATGAGAAATAGCTATTCCACTTAGAAACATCATGTCAATTTAGTTTTATTGGTGGAAAAAAATTACCCACACAATAAATAAGGAAGTGAGTTAAAACTGAGGCCAAACACACAGTTTTGTGATGTTCTTCTGCAAAGCTGCTTCTCTTAGACATCAACGAGGAGAGCTTCCCCAGTGTCATTGAAGTTCTTCTGTCTTACTGCAGCTAAGGATTTGATCCTGTTATTTGAACAATTGTAAAAGAGTGCCTGATGTTTAGGAATTAGGGGAAGCTAGACAGCCATGTGGTGTCACATAAGCCAATGATTTAGCCTTAATTTTGTCTGACTAAAGTATGTAAAGCAGTGGTCATGAAAACAGTAAGTAAAGACAAAGCAGTTTTGTCCTAAAATTGCTTAACGAAGGCAGCACTGGCTGAACAGTAGCACTGGTTTTTAGTGACCTTTCATAAAGAAAAGGCAGTCTGTCTGTCATTATGCAAATGCAAGAACATCTGTTCCATGAAACCCTGTAATAATGCCTGAGGTTTGCATGGTATGAGAATAAAAACTGTTTTGACAAAGGCTACAGAGTGCGCTTGTATTAGCCAGACAGCCTTTTTTTCTAATCCAAGTCTACCTCAAGCGTAGGGGGCCAGACCTTCAGCTGGAGAAAATTGTTGAGGCTCAGTGGAACTGGTTTCTCAGAGCACTGTTTTATTTCGTGAATAATGAAATCTAAGAGGTAGCTGCTTTATCAGAGCGTTGCTATTTCATTAGTAACAATGGCAGCAACGGATGGGTGACACAATGTGAAGTGTTCATTGCAGCCTTCCTATGCAAGCCACAGAAGAGGCAGTGAGCACTGTTTTTAAGAAGTCTGCCAACGACTAACTCACATCTGCTTTGGTTTAATGAAAAAAAAAAGAAAAGAAAGCAGTATTGACAGCAGATATAAACAAGTGGATGTCTCAGTTCTGTTTCATACTTAATAAACCTCAGGAAATACCTATTAAAATCTATTGATTTTTCCCAAGACTGTTACCACCTCTGAATTTAAATGATGAAGGGGCTGGTGTGCTGTGGGTCGTGAGTGCTGGGGACTTGTGCACTCCAGTGGTGACTGATAGAAATATTATGAAGATGGAGATCAGACAGGAACACAATGTACTGCTGCTCACATAATCTTTTTAGGAAGAGCAACCACAGGCTGCTTTCATAGGCCTAACTGGAGCACGGGGGAATTAGAGCAGAATTTCATCTTGCTGACGTACGTCACAGCTTCTTTTCAACATCAGAAGCAGGGGCCTCCTCCATGTATGGAGCCAAAAGATAGCTCTGTCCTTGGCTGCAGGGGGAAAGAGGAGACTGCTTGATTTCTCTGCATGGGGGTAGTCATGGGCTAATGCCAGTCCTTGCTAGAGGATCTGCTTTAGAGCAACCATCACCCTTTCAGAGCCTAGCTGAGCAGCATAGGATTCAAAAAAAATTTTCTGCTATACCTATATTTAAAAGCACTTAACTTTCACATCACAGATATTCACAGATATATGCACAAATATTTGCAAGGGCTCAAAATTAGCTGGGAAGTTTTCCTCTAATAGTGGGTTTTGTTTGATTGTTTTCAAAATCAAAAAAGGGTGGGAATTTAGCCAGCTTTTCTATAGGAATGCAAACATTTAGACATTAGGTCTAAGTTGAGAAGGTGCCTCTGGCTGATCACAGATGTTTCATATAAGTGGGAGCGTTCAGTTTCTGCCTGTGCCCATGTTTGTTCACCAAGTACAGGGCAGAAGCCAGGACTTAGCTCACACCACCCTCACGGCGTCCACATAGCTAAACAGGGATGAAACAAATCCTACCCCAGAGCCTGTAACGCAGAAAAGGTTATGATAAATGATTAGTCTTAATTTGCCTTAAATAACTAAAACCAGGAAAGAGTCTGGCATTTGTTAAACAATTTGGCAGTTATTTTGGGGGTGATGGTGAAAACAGTGCAATCGACACTATCTCTGGTCTCCTTTCAGGAAGTTACCACCACAGCCAGCAATTGTTGATGTGGATGTTTGCAGGAGATGAGCTCTGTGTCCCCTTTTCTCACTGCAATCCCTTTCCTGCCTGTTGAAAGTGACAGCAGTGTAGGACCATCTGCCTTACCACTACAGTGCTGAAATGTTTGTCTTGGTCTGGAGTGACTTTCTTGGGCAGGATGACCATCCAGCAACGATTCCTGCAGTGAGTGGGCTCAACAGGGCTCTCAGGAAATGGCTGTTTCAAGCACAGGGTTACTTGTGTTCCTGAGGGTAGCACATGAGCAATGGGCTATTTCTGGCAGTTGTCATCATGGACTGGTACACATCCCATGATGATATTTTTTCCTGCACCTTGCAGGTTTGGGGGTGGCATCCTGGGGAGTGCTGCTGGTTTCTGTTCGTGTTTTTTTCCGGTAGATCTCATGTATTCCCTCATGAATTAAATTTACCTTTGGCAGTGAGCCCAGCGCCATATCGATTTTGAGTCTGTTTTTTTTCCCAGTAAATATCTGGGACTAAAATTTTGGGAGCAAACTACACAGCAGATTAAAGAAATAGATATCATTTTTTTTTCCAACAGAGAATAGATCACTTGCTTTTAAACAGAATAGGTTACTGAAAATAGCAGATGAATTGTTAAAGCCTCTAGTTGTTTACTGGTAAAATTGAAATGTTTTCAACTCCTTAAAATTTACGCAGATGTTTTACCTTCAAAATTGGCATTACTAATTCTCAGGCTAAGAGAGTGATCTGAAATATGACAGGAAAAGCAAACAGAATTTTTTCTTACAAGATATAACCAAAAGGTCAGAATTATGAGGCTTTTGTGAAAAATTGTTTTTTCTCTGAAATTACCTTCTTCATTTCTAAATGCAGTTATCGATCAAATATTGAAAAATCTATAGTGTTTTCCTTCTCTGTGTGAATCATCTTGCTTTCCAAGGTGGAATTGAGAAAAGGAAAAATGTAAGACACAGCAACAAAAGCCAAAAATCTCCTAAATCAACTAGCATCTTCATATAGTTTTAAAATCCAAGGAAAATAAAATTTCCTAAAGCATTCCTAAAATAAAAATATTACTGAAATTTTCAAGATATCTGATACAAGAGTTATATCCTTCCACCAGCTCTGCAATTGCAATGGTCAAGCAAACTTTTTAAAAAATAGTGCATTAATTCTACATTTCCTGTATTTTTTATTGCTTTCATTGCTAGTGTTCATGAAACGTTAATAGGCACTCACATCAACCAATATATGCCTGCAGCTTTAGCTTCATCTCAACATGCTATTATGTGATTACTATATAATGCATCAGAAATTACTTCTCATTATTGTTTTTAATCATGATGATTAACTTGGATGGCTTCTTCAAAAGTCTAATTCTGCATCTTTATTTGAAATCATAAGAGACCTTCCTTAGAACCTGAGACATGCCAGAACCAGACAGACAAATTATGTCAGCCACCCTTATTTTATTACTGGTTACATGACAAGTTTGTACTCTTTGGTGAATCTGTCCATGAAGTAAACAACCTTGTTTGGTCATGCTGTATATGGATAGTGAATAACACGTGCAGTTAACTAGCTTTCCAGAGAGGCAGAATGTGAGGAAGCAGAGATCATTTATTTATGGCATTATTCATATTTTAAAGCCATCATTTATTTATACTGTTGATGCAGTTTTCTTACTACTGTCATATCACAGTTGCCTATGATTTCCAATAACACAAGACCCCATATATTCTACAAACCAACACCCAGTCACCACGGGCCATGAGTGCAGCTTTCTAGTATACACTGCACAGAAGAACATCAGAGCAAAATAATCCTTCATGCATAATTCACAAATCCAGTCTCTACATGCTTTATGCACTGCTGAATTACTTGGTTGTGCTGAGGTAATTAGAATGAGCTAAAAAGCAAATTACGGCAGGCATGTGCTGTAACATTATTATTCTGCAGGCCTGGATTTTGAAATTGCTGTTTTTGAGACCTGATTCTGACATAAAATGTATTCAGCCTCCATTATATTTCAGCCCAGTGTCTTACGTCTGAGGACATCCGTGGACTTGTTTCAAAAGATTACACTGTCCAGAAACTCTATTTGATTTCTTTCTTTTTGCCTGAAATGGGCCTTGACATTTTAAAATCATTAAATGCAATCTGTTTCAAATGCTCACAAAAGGTCACAAAGACTATGGGACTGCCCCTGCTATGCTACACCACCACGGCTCTGATCCACTTTAGCAGGGGGACTAAGTGCTCAAGGCATTCAAAATTGAGCTCCTAATGTATTAAGTGCATTAGTAATAGTCACAGCTCTGCTAGAATTTCCATTACAAGGTCTAGATTACCAAGAGGAACTGGCTGTTTGGGATGCAGTTGACTTTAAAAGGGTTTTAGTATTGCGTTGGATCAGAGCCTGAGCACATACTTGATCTTTCCAGGATTTAGTTTTACTTTTCCTGCAAAACATGGTTTGCGTCATTTTGTTTTGGGTTTTTTTTGGTGGGGAGGAGAGAGGGGGAGATAAAAAAATATAGTTGGGGAACAGTCTGAAAGAAATACAAACAGCATGTTGCATGTATCAGCAGCTGTTTACAAGCCTCTCTTTAATTTCACACCAAAAGTATTTGATGACAACCTAAAAGAAAAAGGAATAACTCTAGAAAAGAGAACAGCTGTGACATGAATACCTTTCTTTCACACACTGCATCATTGTCTATTTGACATCAGAAAGACAAGTTACTGAAAAGAAAAAGGTTCACCCATTTGGAGAATAAGATCCAAAATGCACTAAGTTTGCTAAATTTAATCTGATTTATTTATCACTGGACCAAGTTTTAAGGCTGCCTTTTTCATTCATTGAAAGTAGTAGTAAGCCCTAAATCTCTTCTGTCAGGTCAGACTATGACCAGACATTGCTTTTTAAGAAATCCTCACTCTCCTATTTCCAGCTGTTCCTCCTCACTCTGGATGCCCCCTTGTCTCCATTGTGCCAGGGCAGTGCTGAAGCCTTTTCTCACCCTGATCCCAAGTTCATGGCACATCTGTGTGAACAGCTGTGCTGGCACAACAGAAGTGGCTATAGAGGCTCCTGAGTGGCCTGGATGCTCCCTACAGCATTCCCACCAAGAAACGTTCCCGGGGCTACAGCCTAACTTTCAGCTGGGCACTCCTGCGTCGCAGTAGCAGTATCACAGTGCTCAATCCCAGCCACCAGAACTACACCAGCATTGTTGTAGGAGAAAAGCAAATGTTATCATTTAGTTTGTCCAGAGTAATGCTGCCAGTCTTGCTGTTTCTCACAGCTCTCCTTAGCTAACAGATAAGGCAGGCATCAGATCTGCCCATCTGTACAAAACCGCACACATCTGTGTATTTATCTGTGCGTTTTGGGCACAGTGAGAGACTCAAAAGCAGTGCATGGGCATGCTGAAAGGTCACACGCAAAAACATCCTGAAAAACCCAAATGTGGTCAGGACTGAAAATGATACAACCCCCCCTCAAATATTTGCACTGAATTTTTTTCCCCCAAACGTATACGCTGTTGGTCTTGCTGGACAAAGAACTCTTTTTTGCAACTCTTTCGATCAAAGCCATAATAAAGTGCAACCACAGAGCTCAGAGAAGCCCATCCATATTAGTAACATTTTTTGCCGCATTTGGTTCCAAAGGCATGTAGTTTACTGTATGGATATTTTAGTGAAATAAAGGCCATGATGCACCAGTGTAGACTGCCACTGGCCTTATTTGTACAGTGGTGTGACAGTTTGCAGAGATTGCAAGGGCCACATTCAGAAAAGGCTACATGTGACTAAAGTGAGAATGCAGAAGAATTTTAGGTCGTGGAATCAAAAGTGAGATCTAGGAATCTCACTTCAACCTTTATTTATAATCCAGCACAGTCACTCCTGAATTTGTCTGAGAGAAGAGAGGTGATTGAAAGGAAGGTCTGTCCAGTGTGGCAACTGCCCTACGGATACAAGGATGAGATTCCTTCCTTGTCATTTAGAAGTTTACAGCACAGACTTCTGTCTCTGAGCTAATTGTCTAGATTCCCTTTACAGTCATTGGAATCAGGCACTTCTAAAAGGCAATTTATATGACCTGTTTTAAGTGAATCTGTGAGGAGAAAATTCCCTATACATTGGAAATGCCTATTTCTTGCCAGAGACCAAAAAGGGTGTGTGGATGGTGACAAAGACACTGCAAGTTAGGCAAGAAGAATCCCACTTCAAATAAAGGATTCACAGAAAAATTTATTCTGGCATTTCCCAGATTTAGACTGTAACCAGTCCCCATTTATCTTCTGTTATGGGTGGGCAGGAACAGGTGACATCTTATGGACATGTTTCTTTGACCCCTGGGAAGCACTGTGCTTCTTGCAGCCCCCTTGCCCCTGACATCTAAGAAGTGAAGCAGTGCAAAATACACAGTCACTCATAAATGGAAACTGTTGATGAGCGAAACATGCATGTCCTAACATCTCATCAGCTTTGCAGTTGGTACTATTTTAGGCTTCGACAAACATTTTTGTAGCAAAGGTCTGGCAGGGCCAGCAGTAACTGCAGAAAAAGTATCACTTATAAGCTAATTTTGCACTCAAGAAAGTTCCACAGGGCTCTTGTAGCTAAATCAAGCTCCTTCTGTCCTGTGCCTCACCACCTGTAACAGCTCAGGTTTTCTCTTCTGAAACCTGGTACCATCAAGTGACCTGTGCAAGCCCATGACTCTTGCATGCTTCTGTACCACTATGGGCTGAGTTCTCAGCAGTGCTCATGAAACACCCCTGAGCACAGCATCCTGCCTGTGGGCTGTGTTCCCAGTCTCAGAGACAGGACTTCGAGTAAGTGCACATGCAACAAAGCCACAAATGAAGAGAGTGTAACTCTCATTCCCCTCTCGGCCCCTGAGGTTACCTATACAGAACACATGTCCTTTCCAGATTCTCTCCTTGTTTGACTTACTCTTGGATAGGTGTTGTCATGAATTTGAAACTTGAAGATGAGTATGTCTGTGATCTACAGACGGATAAGTTCTACACCTGAATAAATGTACAGGAACTGCTTCAGAGAAGAGGAAAGAAAAGAAATAGTGACATTATCGTATTTAGGTTATGTTTTGGTGTCTGCAAAATTAATTCAGGAAGTTATCTACAGCAAGATAGCAAGATAGCAAGACAGCAAGATAGCAAGATATTTTTAGTGTATGATGGTTCAATACTGCTAAGCTTCTGTAATCCTTAAGTAGTTCTTTTACGGTGCACTTTAAAATTATATTTTACACGTGTGTATGGCAGTTTGTAGTCTACTTAAAATAAATATTTCCCATATATCCATATGCATGATCCACATTTATTTTGTAGTACAAGATGTGCTGACAGAGATTAAAAGATTGCAACACAGCAGAAGGCGTTGTGCTATCTTGCAAGTGCAAAGTAGGTACCTTTATCTGACTCAGTTTTTAGCATCTGTCTTCCAATTCATAACAGCTCCTGCTCCACATAAAGCTATAATCACCTCTCAAGCCTCATTTCTTCAGGCACTGACACTGTAGGCTCTTTGGGGTTGTAGCAAATAAAAACCTAAATGGAAGTGTAAGTCCAAAGTGTGAAAATGCTTAAACTGCAAAGTTTCTTATTGCAGTCTTCAATACAGCCTTCGCACTGGGGCAAATCATCAGAGTGGGTTTGACAATAGCCAATAATACTGATCTTCGTTACAAGGATGCAATGCCTTGCCTTTTAGCGTGGGGTTGGGAAGAAAACCCCCTTCTCTCAAACCCATATTTCCTTCCAAAATGGAATGCCTTGCAAAACTCTAGAAGCAGGGGTCACTTGCCTCCTTGTGACTTGTTATAAAGTTAATCTGATCAGCCTGAAGTTGTGCCCAGGCTCAGTCAGGAGTGAGGCACACTGAGTGCTGCAGTGAACAAGGAGGTGACATGAGGAAGCTTGCTGTGCTTTTTGCCCGTCCAAAGGAGGTGTCAGTACCCATTCTTGCTGGGGAGGCTGAGGAATCAGGGCACAGGGCATTGTGCACATTGCCATTGTGCTGCAGCCCAGCACGCCCTTGGCAGCACTGCCGCTCCTTGCCTCCCATCCCACTGCTGGGGCACTGGTATCAGCCCTCTTTGCTTGCTTCACTCACCAGCACCGTGGATGGGGCATGGTGCTGCAGATTTCTCCTTGACAAGTCATAGGATGTGTTTTATTCTGCTTTCTGTCTTAAAAAGTTTTTGTCCTGTTGGACTTGAAGCACAGTAAAATCCAGGCTGGCTCCATGGGCAGGGGAATGGTGTTGTCCCACTGCTAACAAAGTGATGGCAGTGGAATTATAAATTACAGTAACAAGTCTTAATCCTCCGTATTTTCTGTCTCCACCTTTGCCTCTCCCATTGTTTCTAGCACCTCCTTTTTGCACTCCTGGAAGGGATTTTATGATGTTTTTACTGGCAAATAGCAACGAATTCTGTATAACAGGGTTTCTTGAGAGAGCAAGATCAAACAAAAAAATGCAATTTAGACAAAAGTAGTATCAAAACTTGCAAGTAAATGAATGAAACTCTGAACTGTGGTATTTCTCTTGCCCTACCTGACACAGTCTAAGAAGTAGGTCCCTCACCTCTCAGCTCATCGCCTCACGCGTTTGACAAGGAGAAACCCCTGGAAGCTTGCAGCTGTTTCAGACATATGAGCTGAGAAAGGGATTTGGCACATAGCAAATGGACAGGACCTTTAGGTGTCTGACCTTCCCTCAGGACTACGGTGGGGGAGGCACACTTCACTGGGATTGCCTGAGCTGAGCACACCAAGGAGATACTGCAAAAAATGTGCCATGCTTCCTTTCTAAGAAGAGACTGCAAAATCTTCCTTGTTTACTCCACACTAACTCTCAAGCAGTAAGTGAAAAGTAAGTCTCATGAAGTATCACTACCAAAGCGTGAACTACATGAGCCAAAGGCATATCAACTGTGGAAAGGAATACTTAGGAACATTTAAATATTTTAATTAAAGTAATGAATAATATAAAAAATAAAAATTAAGAATGTAATAGTTAAGAATCCTTTTAGACTACCAACTTGCTAAAAAAAATTGTTAGAGAAGGACAAAAAACAAATCCCACAATCTCTACTAAAGCAAACAAACTCTCTTAAATCATTGCTCATGACATCTATATTTTCTAAAAATGTTGCCAGGAATGGAAATAAAAGAACATCAGGTATGGAAACCTCTTACTATTCATAGTTTTCGCAGATTTTTTATAAACTGTCTATGACGGTATTTCACAAGACAATGTATGATTAACTGTTGACTCTGTGGTTCAGCCAGTATTTGAAAGACTAATACTGAAGCAAAAAATTGAGTTGGTATTAGTAACCTTGTAAAGAGAATAAAACCTACCCAAGAGAAGAAAATAACCTATGACAGGACACTTATCTAGGAGGAAGAGACATTCTATTTTCTGACATTTTAAAATTTTAAAATGCAGTGTGCAAAGATCAGTGAAAAACAGTGTGCATTTGATTCAAGTCCCACAGCATGAAACATATTTTTCTGAAAAAGATCTTGACAATTTCTAATATTTTTGAAATTCCTTTTTCCAGAATGAATGGCCTTTCCAGATCAGCAGTGGAGAAAGAGAAAGAAATTCTGAAAATTTAAAGGTTAAAAAGTCAAGCATTGTTTGGTGAAAAAGTGACAGCTAGGTTTAATGTATTACTAAAAATTTTGCCTGTAGCAATCATCGCTGCACATTATTTTTCAAAAAATTCCTACCCTAGAGTACGGAAAGTCATCCCCTATCAGCAGGTATTCTTCAGTCTGCTTTTGTGATTATTTGGATCTAGATCTCATCCTCTGTGCTATTCAAATGATACTTTACATGCAGGGTCATTAGAGTCTTCTCAGTGTTTTCTCATTACAACCCAGAGATGCCAAAAGCAATTTTTATAGTTGCTAGATAAAAATATAAAAGAACAGTTGTTGATTCTCTCCTCTGATAAATTCATGTTTTTTACTGAACTAGTCCTGTAGGAACTAAACGGCAAATGCTGCACAGTTGTGTTAATCCACTTTCTTGGATGAATGCGGGACAAGCCAGGGCCAGAACAAGCAAAGGTCACAGCTGTACGATACTCTTGAACCCATAAAGGGAATACCAGAATTGTAACATCCACATGCTCCTAATAAAGATACAGTAATGAACCTTACTCTATACCTTACCTGTTTGAGCAAATGATACTTTATGCACAAGAGCAGCTCTTCTGAAAGGAGTTTATAATTGCTACTCTTTCTGACAGTGAGGGAAAATATTGTGAGCCTAAAGCAGAAGGGTGTCATGGTTGAGCACTAGGAAAGTTTTTCAGCCCTCTATTCAGTCTTTTCAGGTGAAGCAATCCTCCTCTTAAGGAGCAAATCCTTTGTTTTTCATCCCCTTCTGATCCTTTTACCTAAGAAGCTGTGATGAGAGGCCTACAGGATAGCTGAGCTATTTGTGTTAGCTCAGCCACGTTTATGTTACCAGCTGAGCAAACCAAGAAAAAATATATGTCAAAGGAGAGATAAATATTTGCGTAAGATAATAGCATCAGAAATACAGCATCATTTCTAAGCCACAGGTTGCTAACAGGGGTTTGTTTGTTGTTTTTGCTTTTTTGAAAGAGAGATTAAGTTGAGCCTTACCCATGCAATATTAGCAAGCTCTCACAGGTAGAGGTGGTAATTGTAAGGCTTCATTCATTGAGAAGAATGCTGAAAGCCTGAGGGGCATGGTTTCTTTGTATGGTATAATTGTACTTCTCATAAAAGGCTGGTGCTTGTTTCCCATAACAGCCAGGTAAGCATAAATACTTACCTTTAGCAGACCCAAACCACTGTCCATTCATGACAGGGGAAAGAGCTTCATGGTCCTCACCAAGTGCTGCTGGATTGGGTTCCCAAACCCTGTCAAATAAAGCAAATAGTTTTATTGCTCTGAATGGGAATATTCATTTGCTTTGCTAGGCTAGCTGAGGACATCAAGCAATATCTATTTATCTACATCAACAGCAAGTCAGGCACAAGAACACAATAACAAATACTTCATTTGGAACCAAAAGATAGAAATCTCCAGCTGGACAATACTGATTTGAGGCCCCCACCATATGGGACCCAGGCACCTTCAAACCATTACTCAGCTTGAGTAGGCTGCTGCTCTCACCATTTCTCTGGCTTTTCTTTTGTTTCGAGCTTCCTTAGTTGCTTTTGTTTGTTTCCAGGGGTTTTTTAGGCCTTTTAATAAACTGCTTGTGGCTCCCAGAAATAGATCTAACACTTCTCACAAAATTCTCAACTTCAGAGCACTCTTTACTACAGCTCTTTTATGATGAATATTCCAGTTCCAGGGATACAACCTTACAGCAGACTGCAGACTTTATCAAGGATCCCGTACATAACTTTGAAGAAAAATGCTAAAGCCTTAGTCTTTTCTCTACCCGTAGTTTTCCAACAGTTTTTTATTACTTGTGATTAAGTCTGTAAGGAAATAAACATTCTCTCTCTAGAACATACGTTATTTTCTGAAAGTCTGGGCTTTTTTAACATCTTGATCCAATCTGGTAATTTTCTTCCGTATCGTCCCACCTGCTCTCTAAAAAGAGCAGTCTGACAAATTCTCTCTCCTTTTAAAAAGTTTTCTAATTAGTCTAATTAAAAGATGATTCTGTCCCCAAATTGCTCATCTCCCCCCTCCGCTTTTTCTCCAAGGCTCAGTCACTTGCAGGTACAGTCTCCAGGAGTGGTTTGTGTGACTGGACAATCATCAGATTTAATAACTATCATCATTCTCCTAATGACAGCTTTAAAAATTTCTCCTGTCGGCTCCTGTGGTTTCAGCTCAAGATGAAGGAAGTTGATAATGGCAAAGACAAACCCCTTCCTCCTGTTTACTGTCCCTTTTAACACAGCAGTAGAAGCATCACAGCACACACCTGGGGAAAGACCTCTGTGTCAGGAAGAATTGATCAATAATGTGCTTATTTCTGACATCCTTGCTTTAGATATTAATGACCAAATAAAATGCAAGAAAAAGCAAAAAATAATTTAATTCTGCTTTATTTGGAATTCTGGAAAGGAGAAAGGAAGATGGCAGGAAGTTATGAGTTTACTGGCACTACAGGGTTTGAAACTGTGGGGAAAGGACTTCCCCACCTCAGGCATGGTCTGTCTGGAGCAGTTCAGAGAAGGCCATAGTCAATTTTAAGCCCGAAGCTAAATGTCAGAATCTGACTCTTAATCGTCTTCTTGCAGTTAAAACCTTTCTCCATGGGACTGTACATTTAATAACAACTGAGGGTGGTGTCTCCTAAAACACAGGGTGTGAGCAGAACCTGAGGGCTCTTCCCTGGTATTCCAGCTGGTTGACACATCTGAAAGCAAATCTCAGCCTTCTCTAGAAAGATGAATTTGATGGATTTCATCACCTCCTCATTTATTCATTCATGTACCCGTGGCCTGTGCCCCATGACTCAGAGCCTGTTGAACTTCACAATACTTGTTTCCATGAACCTCCACGGGTATTTGATTTAGCCTCCCCCAAGGCAATTTGTTTTGGAGAGTTTTCCTTTCTAAATATTCCTCCTTTATAGACATTTGAATAGAAGCTTTCAAAACTCACAATGTGTCTTGTAGCATATTTGGGGAGGGGCAGTTGCAATACACAATTATAAAAGTCAGCAATTCTTTTTTAATCTGGAGAAGAAGGTTATTGTGTTCTTCTGGCTACAACCATGAAGGTGTTGATGCAAAAGAAGACTGCCATGCTGCTCAAAATTGAAATTTATACTTTTACAGAACAAAAAAGTAGTGTTGTAAGTCTTATTGTGAGATTATACCTGTAGTCAAATCACCATCATGCCAACTAATTCCACCATAACAACAAAAAAAGAGATGAAATAGAAAAACTACCTGTCCTTTATTAAAAAAATAATACATAAAACCCTGTCAAATAACCAGGTAAATTTATTGGCTGTGGTAATTTCTCCTAAGAAATTGTTTTAAAGGGGATTTGCTCAGTTATTAAATATGAAGGGGAAAATAATAAAAATTGTCTTCTAAGTAGCAAAAAGATTCTTAACTGTCCATCAAGATATTCCAGTATACTTTTTTTGGAATTTATACTTGACACAACTATAATAATGGATCACAGTTAACCAGAAAGAGTTAATTTAAGATCAAAAGCTTAATAGCTGGAAGTCAGTGGTTTAAGAATTACGGTTCATCTAAATTTTCTAAATTTGAGCAAGAACTTTATGTGACTAGATCTTAGCTGTATACCTCTGACCAGGCACTGTAAGTGCAGTCCTGAGAGAAGTGACCCTGTGGTTCCCATCAAAGGTTTTCTGCTGTAGTTTCACTGTAGAAGGCTCAGACCAGGATGTAATCTCAAGGTATTTCAAAATCTGAAGGGAATCTGATTTGGAAGAATCACGGGCAGAAGACAGGATGGCTTAGTTCACACGAAGCTCTGCAAGAGGTTTTCACAAGGCCTGTGTCAAAATGAAAAAGTTGGTAAAACATGCGCTCTGGAGCTGTTGCATTTGCAGAGGACTGGGCTGGAGCAGCTCGTGTGAACACACACAATTTTCTCCACATGGGCAGTGCACAGCTCCCAGTCCAGAGCTGCAACGTGTCCACTCCCCTTGATCTCTGGCAGAGGGTCCAGGGCAAGCTGGCACAGAGGCCACTTGCTCACCTCTGGAGTTACGCTGTTGGTCGCGGACCAGCAGGACAAGTGCCAGCCTGGTCTGGTGACTCACATCCCCCTCTCCCAGAGCTGCCCCTGCCAATGGCAGGAATTGCCCACCAGTTGACCAGCCTAACAGGAAAAGAGCAAAAGTGGATGCGAGCCTGACGAGGCTGGTTGCATGCCAAGGCAGGCTTCAGTCTTGCTTCAAGGCAAGTCTGTGTAGACATAGCAAAGAGCAGCTCTCCCATTCAGTCACAGCCCTGCCATGGAGCTTACCTCTGGCTGAAATGCATGAGACCGGTCCTGCTGTCTGGTAATACAATTAAAAATATTCTATTTTCCTCTTGAGTCCTTGAAGATATGTGCAAGTGTTTGTGAGAGACTAAGCACAGCCAAATGTGACGTTTCTAAATACCTTAGCATAGACTAAGCATTTTATAGTGTTTAAACTGTTCAAACTGTTCTATTTTCTAATTTAATGAGCTGGGCTTTAGTTCATTGTAATACTATCTTAGAAGAGAAAGAAAAAAGAACCTCAAATTTAGAAAAGTAAAAATACATTATACTCTCAGTATTCTGGTGCAGACAAAGCAAAACTAAGTCTTTGCTTGGATTCACAGTCTGAACCTTATTTAGGCCAGATTGCAGCAGCAATGTGAGTGGGAGCAAATTAGTCCTTTATCTATGCTTCTAGCATACCTATATCATAAAACTTGAATGGCTCACCTTCTTTTCCCCCCTCAAGGGAGCAAAGAGAAAAACACAAATATCCTAGGAAAAATGTAACAAGAAATGTGTAAAATGTAAAGTATTTTCACAGACTATAGTTTGACTGTTTTAGACTACAGTTTGACTGTTTTCTCAGTGTCAGAAATTTTATGAATGAACTCTTTATGGTGTTCGACAAATAAACCCCCAACATTTAGAGGCTTAAAGGCTTTAATTACTGCTGTGGGGCCTTTTTTTTTTTTTTTACTGTTTCATTTCAAGCACCTCCAGCAGGACTGTGTAAATCAGAGAGCTTGGACCTTTGTGAACATTATTACTCTTACATGTGGCTCATCTCTATTACCCAATCATAAAATTCAGTGCCAATATTTTGAGACAATGTATATTTAACTTCTTTTTTTTTTGGTCAGGTGAAAATCTATTATTCCTCTGTATCAGGAGCTATCTGTAATGATGTGTAATAGGACTGGTTTAGACCTCCCAGAAGGAGGAAGTGTGCATATAAATCATTCTCCCCACCACCACAGTCTTTTGGGAAGAACAGAGAGCATACTTTCATAGTGATTGTAGAGAATACTATCACTTTGTGGGAGGTAACGTGAAGAAGAAACGTAGTTTATTCTCAGGAACACACAATACTTCAAATAGACTGCTAAGTGGTACTTCTTCTGGTTAGCTAACAAGGCTTGCTGGTTTCCCAGGAATGATAGAAGTACCCTTCATTCTTGGGCCACTCCTAGGGCAGTGGTTATTGCAGATGGATAGGTCTGTTTCTAGGGCTCATCTTGTTTTCATCCCTGTAGTCCTGCTACTGTAATTAATCTTCAGTAATGTGGTAAGATCTCCCACTGAGGCACCAAATCTTTGTCCAAGGGACACAAGAAAGTCTTTTCTAGTTGGAAAGGCCAAGAGGACAAAACTTGTCCTCAACCCACCCACAGTGATGCCTTGCCTAACCAGAGTGCTGCACTAAAGGCACATGATCTTGGACCAACTCTGGCTTAGACCTGTCTTTCTTGGACCACCCTGGGAATAGATCCAGCAATACTCTCTAGCACTCTAAGTTCAAATTTTCCCCCAGTAAATGAGAGCAAACCTGCTGCTCTCCTCTGTGTCTGAATGTAGTTGCATGGGAAAAACTCAACAGCAGCATGTTGAGCATGATGTGCAGCTGCATGTCAGAGTACAGTCTGGGCCTTGGAGCTCATTTCCAGAGCTCATCTGCAGCATCTGTTTGGGAGAGAAGTGAACCAAGGTGCTTGCATCCAGCAATTAGTGGTTTAGGGATTTCTCACATTGGAGGCTGCACCCAGACTTCCGTGTTTAATCTGTCCTCCATGGGTTTGCCTACAGCGCACCCTTATCTCCCTCACACATTTCTGCAGTACGTTCTCATTGCTCCTCAAACGGCAGCTGCTCCACAGACCTCATCGTGCTGGACAACCCTCCATGCACTTAAACAGTGCCATCAAAGATGGCATAAGCAGAACTGTGGGTGGTTTCCAAGCTATGGGCACATCAGATATTTATACAGTGGCTTGACAATGCCTTCTGTCCTGTCCTCTGCTCCTTTTTCAATAGTTCATCATATTTTATTTGCCTTTCTGACTGCTGCTGAGCACTGAACTGGCACTTTCAGAGAACTATTCACAGTGACATAAACATCACTGTCATGAATGTAATAAAATAAAATTTAGAGCTGCCATAAGCTTTTCTTGGACTATTTCGGTTTGATTGTACTTCCCATGATTATCACTGGAGGCTGGAGTGCATTTTTGGCACACGGTAGATACTTTTTTTCATAGATACTTCCTTTATTACCAGCCCTTCAAGTGGCTTGTGCATCTGGCATGGACTGTGTAGTCTTATTCTTGGGATGTTCTGAAACAATATATTTTGAATTTGTGTCTTGCAGAAGCACCCACTAGCTGTGGCTTATTCAAGAGACAGTTTGTTCTGTCTTTTGCTGCACTATTAACCTGCCCTACTCTCTAGAATATCTCCTCCTCTCAGCAGAACACCTACATTCTTAACTCATGGAGAGTAAAATGTTCTTTTCAGCTGGGAATCCACTTCATAAATCTGTGTGTGAATATTTCCAGTACATCAGACCTGATATTTTGCAAAACCATGCAGATTTACAGCCATATTTTATGCAAACATATACATACCATTAATATACGAATTTCATTAGTGTCTCTTGATTGGGTCTAGACAGAACAAGGATCTCTTCAAGGGATACAATGAGAAGAGTTCATTATGCATATGCAGTTAAGTGGGATGAGATCTGTAAGCAGAACTAATATCTTTCATTAGACAACTGGTGTAGTTTGAAAAAATCCCCAAGCTCTTGGGCTCCTTGGATATTTAGATCTGAAAGAAAAACCTCAGCTTTAAAAGCTAAAGACAAGCACAGACCAATTGCTCAAAATTTAGTTTAATATGTATCAATTAGATAATCTCTTAAAAAAATGACAGCTGGTATCAGTGAAGAAGAGGTAGAGTACCACTAGAAAATGTAGAGTTAGGGTTATTTTTTCCTCAGCACTTGGCTTTTATCAACATTGAATTTCATTTGCAATTTTATCACCCTGTCTCTCCAGTAACGTGAAAGCTTTCTGCTGCTCTTCACAGCTCGCTGTAGATCTGATTATTCTGAATAACTTTGCCATCAGCAACCTTTATCACCTCACTATTCCTCGCATTCACAGATGATTTACATTAAGTATCCCTACAACCTTCTCGATTAAACAATAATGGCATACTGGCACTGTATGGCACTACAGCCGTAGTCTGTGCCGTACTCATCACCAAGCTGTTGTAAATTTTGAAGTAAAAGCAATTTTCATGAAGATGGCCATCACAAAATGAGATAGATTTTTGAGTACTTGAGAATGTTTGAGGAAGGATTCACTTGACAGCTCTACTTAAAAATAAAATGAAAGCCAGAAAACTTGGGAATGCAGTACAGCTCCTCTGGAAAATGCTTGTTTACGTCTGGTGAAGATCTATCCATGTGTATTTTCTGCTTTTAATTATGCATCACATTCTGTAATTTTTCAAAGACCATTGCAAAATACTTTCTATTTCACTCTGAGCTGTAAATTTATTGACCTGTATCTCCCTAATTTGTGAGCCAGCCACTATACCTGCTGATTTAGAGCCTTGTAACAGGGTGAGCTTTAGTGGAATTGCATCTGCTGTGCTTTCAGATCTAACTTTGATTTGAACACTGGCCAAACAGAGGTATGGAGATTTTTTTTTTACAGTAATTTCCTATATCTCAGAATGGAAGAAAAAAAAAATCTATTCACCGGTAAATAAATGACTTGCAGCATGGATTGACTGCTCTGGCAGGAAATGCAATTTCATGATTGGTCATAGTATATCCACATGAGATTTGTCTGGATTTCTGCCTAATATTTAACATAGTCTACATGTATTTTTGGAATTGGAAAAGCTCTTATTTAAATGCTGTAATATGTACTTTGGATAGAATAATGTGCCTGACAAGCACGGTAGATAGTTTGAAAATACCAATTATCATAATTTTCAGTATCTTTGAGATTCAATAGTTCTTTTTCTGGAATTTCTTTGCCTTTCAAATTTTGTATGAAAAGTTTGGGAAATATGAGAACTACTATTTTTCACTCTTTACCATGGAAATATGAATTCTTACAGACATAATAAATAAGACATCAGTGACAGTACACTGCAGACTCTGAATCTGTCTGTCCCTGGGCTCTACACTTTCCATGCTTGTCTCCTGTAAGGAGAACAATAGATGGGCACCTTTCCAAAACATTCCCTACTTGGCAGCAAAATAAGACTTCACCTACTCTGCAGGCCGATGCCATGCCCTCTAGGTTAAAACAGCTGGAAATGTTAATCCTTGATTATTATCACTGGGCAGCTGAATTAAGACCTCACTGAAATAAAGGAGGAAACTGATGTTGCTCAGTACCACAGCGCTATGCCCTCTGTTAGTCCACACTGTCTGCCTGTAGCAGACAGCAGGTGCAGTGATCCGGCATATTTTCCCCACTGTGGTCATTCCAAAACTGAAAGCCAACACATTAAATCAGTATAATGTTCACTTAAAGCTCCTATAATCTAATGTGAGACTGAACTGAATTATGATGCAGCATGTACGTTTGCCCCTAAGCATTTCTACATGCAGATTTGCTCTTTACCCTTAAGCATTTCCGCATTGGTTACTCCCTCTTCAGCTCCTACAGGTTTTTTTAGGACCATATCACATAGGAAATTACTTTGTAATAAAAACAGAGTGGGCAGCAGGTTGAGGGAGGTGATTCTGCCTCTCTACTCCACTCTGCTGCAACCCCCCCTGGAGTGCTGCATCCGGCTCTGGGGTCCTGAGTGCAAGCAAGACCTATTGGAGCATGTCCAGAGGAGGGCCACAAAGATGATCAGAGGATGGAACAAATCTTCTATGCAGACAGGCTGAGAGAGTTGGGGCTGTTCAGCCTGGAAAACAGAAGGTCCCTGGGAGACAGCATAGCACCTTCTAGTACATTCTGGGGACCTATAAGAGAACCGGAGAGAGACATTTTACAAGGACATGTAGTGACAGGATAAGGGGGAATGGCTTTAAACTGAAAGAGGAAAAATTCAGAGCAGATAGAAGGAATGAAATTTTTTACAGTGAGGGAGGTGAGACACTGGAGAGAGAAGTGGTAGATGTCCCTGGAAACATTCACTGTTAGTTTGGATGGGACTCTGAGCAACCCGACCTAGTTGAAGATGTCCCTGCTTATTGCAGGAGAAGGTGGAACTACATGACCTCTAAAGGCCCCTTTCAACCCAAACCCTTACTGTCATTTAAAAAAAATTAAATGGAAAATGATGAAGAACGAGTGTATCTTTCAAGGTATTTTTCATGGAAGGTAGAAGGCAATATTATCTCACTCTTGTCACTGAAAGACCTAAGTCTCATTGCTTTAACTTACATAAATAAATAAGTAGTTTGTCAGAACTATACCACTTTGTAGGGGGGTTTTAGGAGTCATAAAAGAAGTAGTTTGGTGTCCATAGTGTGAAAAAATTATTACCTTCCAGATTTCTATTTTCTTACAAGTTAAACATATTTTTTTAGAGATATATTCAAAAGGCAAAATAGAAACATGCATGATAATAGCTAAGAAAAATGTTGTCAGATTCTGCTGACCATATTTAGACAGTGTTTCATTTTGGATTCAGGTCCAGTCAAAAAAAGGGCTATGTGTCTAAATCTAGGAGTGTGAGAAAAGATCTTGTTCATCTTTTGTGAAAACAGGAGTCTCATAAATATCACAAATGCCTTGCCTTTCTATTTGTCAAGAATAGAAGAAATGAGGCTCCTCTAAACCTGGGGAAAGGGTAGATTTTATGTAGTGGAGTTGTATTTTATTTTACTTAGTTATCGAGGAAATAGACTTACTTTCCCAAGATAAGATGATGGAAACTTTAAAGAACAGATGGAAATTTGTTTTGAAAGGATATAATTAAGGATCAGGAAAAAACTAATCTGGATTTAAATAGCTTAAAGATGTTGTTGAGTGTATTAATACAAGAAAACATTAAACTGCAATGCAAGTCAGAGAGTCTTTGAAAGAAGCCCAAGAACTCCAATCTGTGAGCAGTCATACTGAAATTTGGTGCATTAGGGAGACAATGTATATAAATTGATGCCAAAATTATTTAAAGAATTTTGGTTGCGAGATTTGACCCGGGGAAATTCAACATTCAAGTCTTTCTAGTTCAGCTTAATCTCCATCATCTCTCAGGTCTTGATACAGTGAAACTATAATACAAATGCCTTGATCTGAAAAGTTAAAAACTCTTTTATATGTCTATATATCTGCATATCTATATATCTGTCTGTGTGTTATGTATGTTTATAATATATATACATATATTAAATGTGCATATTTTATATATGCATACATTAAATATGTATAAAGGTGAGTGTGTATTTATGTGGTTTGCTGAGCAGAACTGTCTTTTTGAGTTGTGGGACATAAGGATCATCTTGTTTCAGAGCTTGCCAAGATCATTAGTGTATTCTGAAAATCAGTGCAAGGCTGATATTTCCAGCTACCTGTGAGATTCTGTTACGTGAGGCAGATCCTGACAAAGCGATCAATGTGCCATCATGTACACATTCTGTAGGTTAGAATGTATCGCCTCTCTACTGAAAGCTTTCAGTGAAACCATGGTGAATATGATGTTGAATTTTTGGTAGATTTGTTTTCTTCTAAGGGGTGGATGTGTGGATGGATGAGGGCAAAGAGCTTGGTTCCTCTTACTTTTGCCATGGTGAGATGTTTGAGGAATAAAGGTGTAAAATTTAAGGGTAGTTCGCAATGGATGTTGCTACGGTTGGTTGGGGGTGGTTTTGTGTTTGGTTTTTCTTATTAGTGCTTCAGATATTTTTACCTAATTAAATCTTTAAATGACAAATAAATAAGAAAAAAACCCTCTCACACCTTATCCCTTGCCTTAATGAAATGTTAATATAATAATCCTAAGCATATGGCAGTTTTAAATTATGGATCTGATATAATAGTTCCAAGTGCAATAAACTGTCATGTAAACTGTGATTAAGCTCCGTAAGAATACGAACACCCACCTATTGTGTTAGAAAATCACTTTTACAGCTTGTGTCAGTGAGGCAATCTCTCAAAAGATTGGTAGTAGCTAGACCCAGCCCTCTCCCCCGCACTAAAATATGACGCAGGTGGGATTTGAATGAGTGAATGCAGGAGACAATCCATTACACCGCTGCCCGTGGTGACCTACAGAGAGCAGAAAACCCTGGTGGAGGATCAGCCCTGGGATCTCTCTGCCCTGTGTCCTGGAGCTGGGCTTTGGAGTGATGTTCCTGTTCCTTCTGGTTTGCCTCAGGCAATCGGCCTCACCGACTGCTTCCCACAGGGAACCTACCCTGTGGTCTGCACACTGCGATCAGCGTAATTGCTTATGGGATTCCTCCCTGCACATCAGGGTGTACTGTTTGCTCACCCAAGCCATTACTACTCTTTCTGTGCTGAGAACCTCATCAGGGAACTGAGCTCTCCAAAATAAGGCTCTGAGAAAAAAGCAAAATAAAATTTTGCATTCCTTACCCTGAAATCATACATTAATTTCCTCCTGCTCCCCCCACTTCAACATGTGATTGTCACTTGTGCTGTGTCCCCTGCCATTCTCACTAGGGTCAGTCCTGGTTAAAGAAGGTCTCACCTTCCCTAAGCCATTTTTTCTTAATCCCTTACCTTCCTTAATTCAGTCATCCCTGCAGCTGGGCATGTACAGGTCTCTGCAGGGCTGTGTAGCTGCTTGATCCCTTGTACTGTTTTGTGGCATGGCTTCACAAATAACTTCATCAACAAGACTGAGAGGGAGAAAAACTCAGGTGGGTGGTGGTGGGAACCTAACCCTCAGGGTGGGAACCTCTCAAACCAGCTTTGCCAGCAGGGATAGTGCAGGATGGAGCTACACCCCTAGGCACTAGATGCAGTATCCTGAATTTCAGTCTAAAGCCAGAACCTCAATTTTTGAGCACTGTAAAACAGAGCATGATAACCCCAAAAACCTACCTTCCTTCCTTTCTTTCTCTCTCTCTTTCTCTTTCTTTCTTTCTTTCTTTCTTTGTTTCTCTTTCTTTCTTTCTTTCTTTGTACCCAGAGGTACATTCTCAATTAACAGAGATGGGACTTCAGGGAAGTCTGCACTAGCATATTTCCAACATGTGTGGCTGTATCTTAACCATTAGATCATTCTAGATTTTCCCTTATTCTAAATGAGTATTTTATTGCAGTTTAATTTAGATGTATTGTAGAAAAGTTCACTGATCATCTTTTGTGATTCACAGCAAGAAAAACTGGAAGGCCTGTGGTGACTTGGCAATTATGCTCAATAATTTTTTTCAGTATTATTTTAGATTAAATAACAAAAAAAATAGTTTCTTAATTCAAACTTTAAAGTCTGGTCTATCTCACCAGACTTCTTTTGAATATGCCAGTGGTTGCTTAATGAAGTATGAATTACTGATTGTGAAACATGAAGAGATAAAATAAAATCTAAAATAAATAGCACACACCCTCTTACAGTCAAGCAGGAACTAAAGTCTGATTGTATTATTAAAGGACACAATCCTTTTATGGATGAGAGGAATAATTAATTGAAATTAATGAAATTTTTTTTAATTTTTTTTTTTTAGTATTTTTTAAACTAAGTATATGGCTTGCCATTTCATTAAATAAATGAAAATGTCACAGCCTGTACCTTGTGTTTATATACATATGCACAGATTCAGATGCGTGGTGCAAATGCAAACCTCCTCTCCAGAAATCAGCTGTTCCCAGGGATGGAGAACATCATCATCGGTGCTTGAATGGTCAGTTTGTCACAGCTGGAGGGACTATCACCAACTCTCCTCTTGTAAAGAACCACTTTGCCATTTTGGGGAGGCATGGGGAGGGTATACTGAGGCACAGTCCCTTTTGTGATGGGTTCTTGTTACAGGGAAGGAAAGTCTCCTTGCAGCCTCTGTGTAGCTCAAAAAAAATTTGAATTAACTTTGAAAATAATTTGACACTCCCTTAAATGACAGATCCATCTCTGGTAGTCCAGGAGTCCAGTCTGGGCTGCCCTTCAGCTCTGTCATGCATGTTCAGGAGATTCAACTTGAGAGGCTCTTGTTTTGCTGCTTTCTGACCTGCTACTTTTGGCCCAACTGCATTTCACAAATCCCAGCTCACTATGCAGAATATTACCACATCAGACCAGCTTTTAGGGTTGCTTCTATGCTGAATTTGATTGTGCTTTTAACAGTAGCTACTACAGCGAGATTTTGATCTTGCCTCGAGTTTATAGACATACTATTTTTATTATATTTGGTAAATCAAGTATTTTCATAGGTTAGATCTGAAAAGTTCCCACATGTATTTCCTAGTTTCCTTCTCAAACTTTGCTGAAGGTGACTCAAGGAGAGGGGAGAGCAGGTTGAAGTGACAGCAGACCTGTCATGTGTTTCATGTGGCTCCAGGAAGGCTGTGACCACTTCATGAGCACCAGGAAAAGGTCCAGCTGCCAGGGCCAGGCACTCCTCTGGCAGTCCTCTGCCACACATGGGTGTTGCACCTTGGCCCCTGCTCCTTCTTCTGTTGTTCCACAGCTTCTCTAAGCATTAGTTGGGTCTTTGTGAGCTGAAACCCATGTCCAAATCTCCTTTTCCCTGTTTGAAACTGAGTCCAGGTCCAGGAGGAAATTTACTTTGCCCCTAGTATTTCAACAGTCTGATCTCCTTCAAATCAATGGAAAATAAAAATTGTTGCGCCTTCTCTTGTCACAGCTCCACCTTGTGTGAAAAGAACAACTTTAGGAAAGCTTCAAAATAGAAAACAAATTTTATTTCACAAAAAGGATACTGCTTCATTGTAATTTTTTTATCTTCTCCTTTTGTACATTGTTTAATTCCCTGCATTGCCTGTGAGATTTAGCATTTGTTGATAGCAAACCTCTCCTGCTTACCTAAAAATCCTGGAGGCCATGATTACTTCTAAACTCAGCCTCCCTCAGTGTTTAAAGCCTCTTCAGTTTTGAAGTTATATGGAAATATCAGCACTTTTTAATTAATGCTATTAGAACACTCATCAGCAGTTAAAATCCTGAATTACTTCAACATGCAGAGTTGTCATAATTTTTCACTTTAGTTTTATCTAGTCAGACCCTGGAATTGCTACAGTTTCTAAAAAGGAGACTCCTATGTGTAGCTCACTGGTAAAATTTTCAAATTTTTTTTTTTTTTTGGTAAATGAAATTTGGCTTTCTGAAGAAAGCCAGGATAGGGATTAAATCTGCTTAAATCTTGCCTGAACTTGAGTCCAAGCACTTAGAATCCAAGTAATCCTCAGCCTGTGAACCACATGTGACTCTTTACCAGGACTGCCTAGCCCTGGAGCTCTTTATAGTCACTAGACTGCTCCCTTTCTGGTTTGGGAATTCTCCTGGCATGTGTCCTGTTTGTCCATATGTTCTAGAAAGAAGGAACAGAGACTTTTATACACTATTGTCTATATTTTCCTTGTAAAAATTTGGTGAAGTGATGCCTAAAGGAGAGAGATACAGGGAAATGAAAGGAAGAATAAGGTAAAAGGAGGTTAAGAGTCCACTTCTAATTTAGGAGTTTTCAAATTAGTAGGACCAGATCAATTTCACAGACGATATTTGAAGCACTGTCTGAAGAAATCACAAAGCTACTGTCCTTGAAAAGCGTTGGTGAATGGTGAGGTGCTGAAAGATTAGTAAGGACAAATATACCATATAACTTCTAAAAGGAGGCAAGAAATTAAGGACTAATCAGCTCGATTTTATTTCCCAGGCGAGATACTGGAATAATCAGTCAAACAAATATGTGAAGTCAGTTGTTTTAAATGCTTGCTCCAGAGCAAGCCAGGAACTCAGTCTTGAAGAAAATGTAAGGAAGGTGCAAACCTATCTGTGTATGCACAGATCTAGGGATCATTTATGTATGGAAATATTCAAGGGCATAAGAGGAAATAAGTATTCTATAGAAAACCTTAGAAATCAGATTTAATTACATTCGTTGCTTTTATTACTTCCCAGATAATCACTGCTTCTTTGCAGTTTAGAGGAGAGAAGACTGGAGCTAGTCAGGGAGTAGGGGAAAAGACCAGACTGCAAATATTTTTTACCAAGAAGACAAGAATAATAATTTGTCTGTGTACAGGATAGGAAAAAAATAAGAAAGGATGGGTTCAAATTGCAGTAAGAAATGCTAGTTAGATGTTAGAAAACTTTACATAGAAAGTCTATGAAATAAGGGAAATGATGACCAGGGAGGCTCTGGATATGCCACCAGTAGAAAATTTTAACTAGTTTGATCACTGTATGTCAGAATATGTATAGCTGATTCTGTCTTCTAATAGAGGAGTGCAGTAGATCCCTCTTGGGATCCTACTATCCCATGATTCCATTATTGTATGAAAATGGCAGAAACACATGAGTTCACATAGAAAAGATAGCTCTTTGCAAGTAATTCATAAGCTGTTGAATAAACACAATAGTCTTTATCGCAGAAGCTAAATCCACTAGCCTCCCTCTGACATTACTTTTCTGTTAGTCTCAAATACACCGATGCTAACAAAAAGCCCCCTTTTGTCCCAAGCTGGAGAGATTTTCTGTAGCATGCTCCAAAAGAGCAGGAATAGCAGAAAAGCCCAGACTCCACACAGGGCACAGCTGATTCTCAGCAGAGGTGAACTGTTCGCTACAGTAAATAGAGTCTTAGATTACAGCTGAACAAGTGGTGAATAATCTGGGGAAAGTGTATGTGATATATGCAGAGCACACATAGGTTGGTGTCCATGTGAATGGGTGCTGTAAGCTGAGATGGGTGATCTGAGCTCCTGAGGAAGCTCTCCCGAATCTATGTGGCTGCACCATGAACGACAGAGTCCAAAGTGAAGAAAGGGGGAAAATGTCAGGCACAGGAATTTAAAGACCCTTCTTTAAGTAGAATACATCTGCTTTTTCACCACAGCAGTCTTCTGGAAAGCCATTATCAAACGACCAACATGGAGAATATATGAAAATAAATGCTTCAGGGAAGAAAAACTTTTTTGTCAAAAGAAAACACGGAAATTACTTTCTTCTCTTTTTCCCTGAAAGACTTAGATGACCATGGAGGTTTTCTGTTGTTTTATATATACCATGGTTGTTGTTTTATATTTATCATGGTAAATGCAGGACAGCACTACTGCACACTCATTTGCATTAATCTCATGATAAGCAGGAAAAAGAATAGATTAACTTGCTGTTTTTTGCTCAGACAAAGCATACCATGTAAGTATTATTGTTGCCAATGGAAACACTGTTCAGGTGCATAAACATGCAATAACATCCCTGTGCTATCTTTAGCACAGACAAATAATTCTGGTCACTATGGTTTGCTCGACAGTTGCTGAATTTCTGCTGATGTGTTTGGCACTTGGTTGTAATTATCTATTCATTTGAATTAAAAGATTGATCACTGCAGTCAATGACTGATACAAAACAACATAAAAGGGATACATTAATACTGAAATTTTATGTAAGCGTTGTTCCAGAGGGAAAAGAACATATGCAACAGGAAAATTGAGAAGACATCTGTCACAGTAGTCAAGCCTCTATCGAGCTTGATAATGATTATGAATCCATTACCATTGATATATTGCATAAAGCTGTGGGAATGGGAAGCTTTTCACATGTCACAGAGAGTAATCAACATCCAACAGAAGTAGTCCCATCACACACACACCTGCTGCGTGCCTCACATCAGAATATGTCATTTGGAAATCTAAATGTTATTGGCATGGCAGAAGGAGACAGACAAATAATGAGATTCGCTTGTGAGATATTTTATTCCTCTGCTAATGAGGTTTTCTAGTAACTAAACAAGCATTTGGTAACTTGCATATATTCCTCAGAATGTGTTGACAATATATAATTTAATCAATACATTTCAAATGCAGCTGAGCAATATTTCCAAACTGTTCCTTATGAGGAAGGTCCAACTGCTTTTAATAAAAAAACCATATTTCTTTCCTATATATTTATGGTTGTAAATGTTTTTCTGGACATTTATACTATTATTAAAAAAAAAAAGAAAGAAAAAAACCCCTTGCATTTTGTGGGCATGAGTGTGTACCCTAAAAATGACTGCAAAAATATTATTTAAAATTAAGTATTTAAATTTAAAAATAATTTAAAAGCACTTAAAATTTAAAATACATGCCTTTATTTCAATCTTTTTTCTTCCCAGAGTTGGGCTAAGTTCAAGTGTGTGTAATGAGTAGGAGCCGGCATTTTGAAGACAAGCAGATACTAGAAAATTCCATCTAAGGGAAAAAACGTGCAGCTCAGGATCTGCTAAAATCAGATAAAATATGAATCTCGTGTGGTGGATTTATGTATATGAACTGCAGTTCATGGTTTTCAAACAATTTCAAAATTTCCCAAAATATATTTACCCAGCATAAGAGTTTACATACACACATTTGCATAGGCACATCCACAGCAGGATGTTTCAGCATATACATATGTATACATATACATAAACAGAGCATACAAACATGAATATATTATATAAAATACATTAAATATTTCAGCAAGTATTTAGGTATTTTTTTCCTACTAAGTGTTTTGAATTATTGTGAAAGTCACAAAGTTATGCAATATTTTAACCTTTTGGTTACAGGCACTTTTAACACTTGAATAAACAAATTGCTACTTTTCCCATCTGATTTATATACAGCACTAAAAAAAAAGGAGGCATCTCTATATAAACTAAAATCAAAACAAAACTTTTAGCTTTTTAAATTATGAAGGATGTATTAAGATGACTACATAAAATACGCTTTTTGCATGTATTTGTTACACAGAAACATTCTGGTAAAACAGGAAATCAGAGATGAAATCCTATGCTGTTGTGGGGAAAAAAAGCCTTAATAATAAACCATTAAAGTGGTGAGCTGGTGTGACAGGTAAAGGACAACATAGACAACAAAAGAAACAATACCACAAATAACAAAACAAAAAGTTTAAATTTTTCTCTCAGACACAGCTTCAGTCTGGTCTCTGAGTGAAAAAATTGAATAAACTTCACTTTTGTTTCAAATCACCATAGTCTAGCCACGATGAGTCAAAGGAGAATCCATATAATTGCCACTGTTCTACAAAAAGAGACAGATACTATGTGACACTGAAAAGGAATCCTAATTTGGGAAATACAAGGAAAGTTAGACTAGATTTTCTTTTCTCTTAATTTTTTATTTCTTAGCATAATCCAAGAAAAATTGTGTATTAGTATAGGATCTGTTCCACTAGGCATGCTCTGAAAATGCCTACTGGACTGCATGCTTTGGATGAAGGTACGTGCTGTCTGTAAATCACAGCAGTCCTTAGCTCGGGGCTGCTCAGCACTGCCACAGCTAGGAAAGCAGCAGATCTCCAGAAAACTTATGTAGGAAAATTCAGAAAAGAAATTTGCCAGCATAGGCCTCATGTGAGATGAGAAGAGTGACTCAGACCAGCAGCTGTTGGGAAAGAACTTTGGCTCTGGCACTGACAAGTGGGACAAGAGTTTTTATTATTTTTCTGCTCAATTCCTTTTTGATACAGTAGAGTTGAGTTGAGTATTGGTTCTAGTTTAAACATCTCCTAAATCCTGCCTGAGAGCAAGGCATACAATCAGCTAGGTGTTGTTAAGAAAGATCAGAAAATACAAGCAGGAGTAGAAGCAGGAGGAGCAAAAACTGGGAAGAAATGAGGATGGGGAGAGAAAGTAAAGGAACGAAAACCTGAAGGTTTTTTTGTTTTTTTCCTGAAAAAGATGCTTGGCCAGGAAAATTTTCTGCTTATGATAATGAGTTCATGAAAATAAAACATCCCTTTCAAAATGGTGTTTTTGCATAGTATCAGCTGCATGTGAAAAAAAATAAAATGCATTTCTGAAACATCTGTAATCTCTTATAGAAATCTGTAATTTCAGATCTTGGTTTGTAACTTGTGATCTAAATCTTGGAAAAAAGATTTTTTAGAGACTCTGATTTTAACTTGGAAGAAACAATAGCAATTGGGAGGCTACACAAAAGAACCAGTGAGTAATGAAAGCTCTGGAGATAAGACAGTTCTATGATGGTCTTTATTGCCTAAACCACAAACTTACAGATACATGCAGTAACAAGAATGTGCTGAAGACATTAAGAGAAAATCTGAGAAGCACAATGAGACTGAAGTGGCAAGAGGCAGAATGCACTTGGGGTGGAAGATACTTTGTGGACAGAGCTGGTAGATCTGCAAGAAGCCAGTGAAAATGGCCACAGGCAAGGTTGATCATCCCTCTAAGGAAGCAGAGTAAGTACACATGCATTCTTTTCACTGTAATGCAGGTTTCTGCAGCACATCCTGCAGCAACACCTAGCTCCATTCAAGAGATATTAAGAGACTTCGGCAGTCACCAGCATTTATTTGTGGGAACTGCTCAAAAGACATTGAATGGATGGAATACGGGCCGGAACAAGAACAGAAAATTTACAAAACAGAGAACATATAAGTCTTTTGAAAAGGGTAGATCGACGGGTAGATGAGCTGGTGATAGGCTGGGACATCATGCTTCAAATTAGCTACTGTACATGAAATCCATTAGCACTTGCACCTACCAACATGGGATACAGATGTATCTTGTACTATGCCTTGCTCACATACACATTATTTTTTCTCTAGTGTTCCAAGGAAGACTTTCTATGTGCTCTGGTACAGATCCTTCATGACCACCCCAGAAGTGTCACCTAGTCCACTCTAACCCATTCAGTGTGATGTCCCCAGGCTGGCATACACCTCCAGGAGCAGTGTGACTGTGCCTGTGCCCCCTGTGCCTGTACTATCAAACCCTGCTGAGGGCAGGGCTGTACCATGGCAGTGCTCCCAGGCCTGTGGTGGCTCTTCACAGCACAGAATTGGCCCAAGCCAATGGACAAGCTCTGACAGAGCCAGCTTACGGCTCCCTAAAAACCCCTCTTGTACACATCCTCGCAGAAACACACATTTGTAAGCAAGCCTCAGTGGCAGGGGCAGGTGTTCATGAGCCAATTTTTGAAAGCAGCACTAAGTCTCTTAAATCCTATCTAGTCCTCAGGGGTTCTAGCATAAAGTGCTTTCAAGTCAGTTGTGCAAAATAAGCAGCAGTAAAAATCCTTGGCTGCATTTTCTTTTTGTTGTTATTTTAGTGACACTGAGGTGGATTGGGTTTTACAACTAGCTTCAGACAGAAAATACCTCCTTAGTATTTGGAATTTTTTTATTATTAAATATGCTTAGATGAAATGGAAATAAAATGTTGAACTTAGAATTCAAAAGAATAGTTAGTTTTGAAGTTCAGTTCACTAAAAATGTATATCCCTAAAGGACAGTATTTGCCTCGCTAACAAGTATGTATTTTAGTTTTTGTGTTGAATGAAATGTGATGAAATAAAGGTCTAGTAAATGAGTTTTGAATGCACTCTTCTGTCCTTGAAAGAACTGCTATTAAATAAAAATTGATGATTTTGTGTTTACAAATTCATTCTTGTAGTGCAAAATTTGCCTATGTAAACTTGTCCCAGGGCAGTCCATCTAAAAGATTATTCCTCCCATTCTGTGTTCCTGCCAGCATCCCTGAAAAAAATATACTGCTCATATCAATGTTTATGGAAACTTAATTTGATAAAAGTAAAAATGCAGGTTCTTTTCTCCAGGCTAATTTTATTTGGAGATTTTGCTGCCTTTGTTGCTGTGGAATACTGTAAACAGCTTGAGTAGTCCTGAAGAAATGAATGTGTCTATGCAACAATAAGAGTCTAATTAGGCTGAGTAACTGGGAGAGTATTTGGACCTTGAAAATTTGTCTTTTCAATCTACATCCATTTTGTTTCATCATTTTATTCGTGGCCAGAATTTTTTTTGACGTTTACATTAATGATTTCAAACCACAAACTTAGTTCAAATTCTTTGAAGTTAGTGAAATCTCTTCCATTTATTTCCACAGGATTTCATTTCATCCTACTGAAATATATGAAAGCATATAAAAAACTAAATGCGTTTTTTCTTTGAACTGGTCCTTTTTTTTGTGAATTCATTGCACTTTATAACAAAGGTAAGCCAAATTGGTATAACTTTGACCATTACCAGCTGAATCTCGTATTTGCTGGCACACAATTTTGGCAGGAACATAATTGAGTTTATAGGGAGTTTTACCAGTGCTTCCAAGAAGGCTAGGAATATAAAGACTACAGACGAGCTTTTGGTCATGGTGTTTATAGGGATCTCCTTTCATCTGATGAAAGTACTATAAAACAGATCTGGAGCTTTGTTTCTTTTTCTTCTCTTCAGCTCAGGCGTACAGTAATTATGAGGTATTTTCCTTGAGAGGTTCCATTATTGACATGCATTATTTGCAATAATTAGTCTTTTTACTTACAATAATATTGAATAAAAATTAAAAAAAATGAATGAGCCCTACAGATAATGTTATGAAGTATGGCCAAACACTGATGTTTGCCTTCTCATAAAGGGGAATGTACATGCGTGCATTCACTGAGTTTGATAATTATACTCATGACATAATTACAAACAGAACATGCTGCACCTCATTGCTGAATTCCTATGTAAATTTTAGTAATGACTCACTTACTAAAGAAGCAAGCTCTTTGAAGTACATAAAGAAGTACATATCAGATTCAACTTGTCCACTGAATCTTTGAAATGATTCAAAAGGTCAAGCTTTTATGCAGGCTTCTTTCTTACAAAACAATTAAGTAAAATATACAAGCAACAGATACTTGTTTTTAGTGCTTGTTTCATTGGGTCATGCAATGTGAGATGGGTTTTTTTTGAGAAAGAAAATTAGTGTGTGGTCTGCTATCTGAAAACAGTAAAATAATCTATTGCAGAAAAGCACAACAGTTTTCAATTTAAAAGAAGAAAGGGCTTTCCTATGTACTTTTGGCCTCCCTTATTAAGCTTACTAAAAAATTATAAACTTCTTTAGAATTCTAAAGATAAATATTAAACAGTGCAACAGGGACACTGATGCCCTCAGCTTGTTACCAAAAAAGGAATTTCTATAGAACATTGTTGATTTCATCCTTTTAAAAAAAACATGCTAAGACTCCTAGGTTACATGCAAATTAATGCTGAATATATGTTTAGTCAAAAATAATACAAGAAAAGACAATGACTGTGACTATTCACATTATCAAGTTCTATTCTGTTCAAAGGCAGATAGGTACCTTAGACAATATATGCCGATATGTATGTCAATCCAAGGCAAACCTAGTGTAATCTATACATAGTTTTGGTTTAAAATTCTGAGATGCCTTGAAACACAGCATGAAGGAGTCTTCATATTTTTCCTACTCTAGCTGAAAAATTATTCTTGAAGGACTACCAATGAACATCAAAATAACATCAAATGTCTTTGATGTTATTGCCCTGAATTCAGAGATTGGCACTTTGCTAAAGCTGCAGAAATTCTGCTCTCTGAAAGTCTGCCCAGTGACTTACATACAGCTGGTTGGCATTTTTCTCCTGCTTTTCTATCCCATTACAACCGGGCACTCATCAAAAAGGTGGGGTTTTTTCCTATAAAAATTAATTGATTAATTTCATCACTTACTGCTTTGCCCATTTCTCTGCCCTTTTTAGAATTCAGGTGTCAAGAGCATAGGTTTGATGAGTGAAGAGCTGACCAGTGCTCCCCGGCCCCCCAAAGTGCCTCTGCCAGCTGTGACCAGATCTCAGGCAGCAGCCACAAGGACAGGTGACTCAGTATAGTTGCTCTCTCATACTTGCAGGGTTAAACTTGTTTCTCTCCAGTTTCCTCTTGGGCTTGAAAAATACATTGGTTTGCTGGTTTGGGGCAATGTAGACCCTGTGAACTCTTCATTGAGCCCACTATTCTATCTCTAACAATAACCATTCCTGATGAAATAGGACAGGATAAGGTCTTCCGGCAACTTGATGGTTCTTCCTTGAGCCTCCCTGAACTCTTATGTTTCCCCTGGCACAATAAAAGTATCTTGGGGGAATAAAACAGTAGCCATAAACAGATGCCTAGGGAAGACTAAGAATAGAGCAAACTTATAGGATATTTCTTCTTAACAGTTTTCCCACCTCCAGACATTTTCAGCTAAGAATTCCTGGGCCTACTATGACTTATATGATTGGTAACCCAAAAAAATCTCTCTCTTCCAAGACTTGTCTCCCCTTGAACTATGTTGAAATTTTTGCACCTGCAAAACTCTTTAGTGAGGAAGCTGACTGAATGTTTCTCTGTTGCTTGAAGAACCACACCAATTTGTTTGCTTTGAACCTGGTTTCTTTTAGCTCCATTTGACCATCAGTTTTTCCTTGACTGGGAGAGATCATGGAGTCAACCTCCCTCCATCCTCTCAGTGCCGCACACGATTTGGTTGACGCCGTCACTTCTCCTCTGAGCCAGCTGTGAAAGGTCCTTAGCTGTTCCCTCTGTGGAAGCAGCCCTAGATCTCCCCTTTAAGAACTTCTCTGTTTCTCCCTTGAGCAGGGTCATGTCCTTCTAGTGCTGCCCAATAAGATATACTCTTTTAGCTGTTCCTTCTTCTTTTAAACAAACTCCCTGATCTTGACATGGTTGTCTTTGAAGCTAAGCATGGCTGTGGTGGATCTGTAGAGAAGCCCACTGGGAACCTCATGCCCACTTTTACAGAGCAGCACTTCTGAAAACAGATTTTTGAACATGACCCTGGATATAGTTTGGCACCAAGCTAAGGATGCTACTTCCTCTTGAGCACTCAATCAGCAACCATAGAGAGAACCTAAACATTTTAACTCTGCTTCATGCTCCCCTGTGACATTTGCCCAGTTAGGATGGGGGTAATTGAAGTAATACAATAAGGTTGTTTTTTCTGCCCTTGCTGCCTCCTTGACCTGATCTGTCTCTACACGTTGCAGTCAGTGCTGCTGTCCTGATTGGGCTGTCAATGATATAGACCCAGCACTGTATTCTCCCTGCTGAGGCCCTGGATTTCGATCTGTACAGATTTCGTGTTCCACACAGATGAATCTGTACAAACTCTATCAAAGCAGCCAGGGCAGTAATTTGATTTGACTTTAAGCTCTCCTTAGCATATAGTATTAAGCTGCCCCTGGCACAGTTCCATCTAACTTTCATAACGTATTGTCCTGTTGATTGCACCCTTTCTCTAAAATTTCTCCAACCAGTGCTTTCACTGGAAGCCAAATGCCTTCTTTTCTAGATTCCTTCTACCATTTGTGTAACTGAATATGCTGCCGTTTCAGGTTCTTTCTTGGCATTGAATTAAAATAACAATCTGTTTGTTTTCCATTTCCCATTTCATGAGTTTCTGAGTTGCCAGTGGCCTGATTAGAACAGGACTAGGATAAAAGCCAATGTATTTTGGCAATCAGTGAATTCTGGTGTGAAAATATACCTTGCCAAGACCAGAACCTAAGCATACACAACTGTACGGATCCAGGCTTCCTGCCACAAATCTCAGAGTTTGTGAAGCCTAGTATACCTGGCAGTGAGCAAGGCACCCAATTCAATTTAAAATGACTGACTGCACAATCACAATTAAGATATGCAATTTAGCATAAAATAAGGCAAACTAGCATGAAACAACAGATTTGAATTTGTAATGGGATCATAGGAATTAATTCACCCTAAGAAAAAAAAATTATGCTTGAAGAATAACTAAGCAAAAAATTTTAAAGAGAAAGCCCTTAACAAGCTTCAGCAGAAAACAAACAATTTGAAAACACTTTGGCAAGGGATCCAAGTTAGAGAGATTCTAATGTAAGGAAATGCAAAGGTATCAGGTGCAATAGACTTCAGATGCAATATTAATTCTTTTGGAGAATATTGTTTTGTCCAGGATTTAAGTACAACGCTGGTCAAAGTAAAGGCACCCATGGAAACTTGCAGGTAAAATTAACAGCAACAGAGAGAAGAATATTTGACTTTCTGCTTTGCAGTCAAACTTGCCAGCAGTGCAGCTCTGTACATTACCTAAATGGGCTAATAAGGATCAACATGTAAAATCCTGAAGCTCATAATCAGTTTGTAATGAATCAGATCTCAGCTGAACTCAGAGAGCCTTCTGCTGGAATATACGCTTGGGTGTTTTCTTTACAGAGAAGATTTTACTGCTAGAGATGCAAAGACTGGGGGTTTTTTTGGTTTGGTTTTTTTTTTTTTTTTTTTTTTTTTTTTTTTTTTTTTTGTGGCAGAAATGGAGGCCTCAGTTGTGGCTTCCAGTCCTCAGTGTCCTCCTTTCCAATCCACTGTTCTGTGATTGATTTCTATCCATTATTGTTCCAGGGTGCTAAGAGTTGCAAAAAGGATTTCTAGGAGTGGTAAGTGTTTGCTTAGCTCTATCTCCCTGTGGTTAATATGATCTTTAAAATTTAAAAAATGAAAATTTCTTGAAAAGTTAAGATTTTTGAAAATCCAAATTTACAATAGGAAAGAATTCTGCCAGGCTTCCTAGATATTACAGGTCACTCTTTGGGAGTAAAATAATAAAATATTTTTTCATATATACCTTAGATATAGATGATCTTGCCACAGTTCAGGTAGATGGAATAGAGAACTTTGATGTCTCTTGATTTTTTGCTATTTGGTTTTTTCTTTGTTCACAATTTCTGCTTTATGCTCCTTTCAGTCTCCAGCTTTGCCTTTTGGCAGGACAACAGTCACTTGTCACATTTCTAAGTGTTACATTAGGGAAAAAAAGGGATAACTTCGTGGGGTGATAGATTATTGCAGGGTTTCCTTTTCTAGATTTAAAGAGATTATATTCCTGCAGGCTAGCTAACCAAAACAGAAAGACAAAGTAAAATAAGGCAGAAGATGATACAGGAGTGAAGCAGTTGCCATCTGTTGATTTTAAACTCTCTCTGGCTGCTGTTCAGCTAACTGGATAGGAAATACCACAATTTACCCTCATTGTGATGAATTTTTGAGGGCTTTGTACACTAGGCCTTCATCTGTCTAAGATTAAAGCAATATATTCAATTCATTTTTTCACAGAAAGAAAGAAGCTACTGTTACACAAAGTAGTCTGCCTTATCTGGAAAAGCCTGAATTTTGAGTTTTCCCTAATCCTTAGCATATCAGATAGTGACAGGCTGTGAGTGGCCTAACATTATTCTGTGATCCTCCCTGGGAACTGAAAACTTTAATTCTTTCCTAATGTTTTGACTGACACGGGAATCATAGCCTAATTTCTACTAGAATGTATGTGTTAGACTTTAGATGTTACATGAGGATCAGCACATGCAAAGTGAACCACCGGAGTGGGCAGTAACTTTAATCTGAACATTGCTCCCATGTTTAAAGTGAAATGTGACCATGAAAAGGAAAAGAAAACAAAAAGACAAACAAAACCTTCAAAGTGTTTTGCAGCTAGGAAAACCCTGACCCAGATATCACAAAGATGGAGACAGGTCAGGTAATTCTTAGATTTGCTGCTTTTAACCTCAGCCTCTAACCAGTAGTGTTTCATTCAGAGCAAGTAAATTCTCATATGAGAGAAAAGGTTTTTTGGTTTGAGCAGGCTCCAGCTATTAGTGTGGCAGCTGCAGAAAGCAGGTTGCTCTGCCTAGGAAACAAGACAGGTATAGTATCTATTGAAACAAATAACTACTATTCCAAATCCCAACAGAAGGTGGGATTTAGGGAAATGTGGTATCTCACACCTCCAATAGTCCAGTATGCCTTCCAACCATCATCAGCATGCTCTCTTCCCCTTCTTTTATACAGTCATACATGGAGGCCTTAGCCTTCAGGACATTTCCAATCCAAATCCTTCACAAGTTTGAGGCGCTCTTGTGCAAATTGAAACACATTAGCTCAGTAGGTTAGACAGACCACCATAAAAGATCTTTTCTTGTCAATCAAATAAGCTCTTGTTAAGGTAACAATATATTTCCACATCTCCTGATAGATACCTTTGAGACCTTGGTCTCAGGAACTGTGTGTTACGTATAGTTATAGAATGGTTTTGCGCAAACACTGTTATACAACTTCTACCAGGAAGTCACAGTCATTAAAGAGAGGAAAATATTTACACTTTGATAGTGTTGAAGATAAAGGGAGGAAAGCAACAGAGAGGGTGTACTGCATATACAGTGTCACTCTGTTCCATGCAGTTGCCAGGAAATATTTCACTGACTTCACTCAGGCCAGGATTTCATCTCAAGTTCATCTATGACAAGAAGGGAGGCTTAACTAAATAAATGTGAAACACTGGGGTTGTGTTTCTATATAAGCCTCCTGAGAATGGAGGAGGATTCAAAACAGATCTGAGAGTTTTGCAACCTCTCACCTCTGGAACTGTGTTGCCTAAGAGAGTATGAATTCTTAACTTTCTTCATCTCTCTAAGAGCAGACAGTGTCTGTGCTGTTTCTTTTCTTCTTTACAGTTCTTGTTTCTGAGCTCTGGCTTTCCTTCCTCCCATCTGTCACAATCTTTATACAAATATAGAACTAGGGAAATGAGAGGGCAATTGTTATTATATTTTTATGTACTGCACTTACTGTATTTAACTGACTTTACAAATGCTAGGTATCTTATTTCACTGGCTTCAATTCGTATGGAAGATGAAATGTGCTCAGTCACTGGCTCTGAAGCAGTGCTTAAAACCAAGACTACTCACAGAAGCTGAAATTAAACTAACAGTCTCCTTTTTTTACATTTAGTAGCATTGAAACATTAATGATCCCTTTGTTGTAAAAAGGGTAGGCATAATAAAATGAAATGAATAGGATATGAAATGTGGCCCTCAAATGTGAATTCATCCACAACATGCATCATCAGGTTGCTCTGGAAATGGTGATGTGAGTCAGATGAAGGAGTCACTAGGTACATGACTTGTAATTTAAATTAACGATCTTCAAAAAGCAGAAATTAATTTAAGGAAAACAGACCCACAGAGCATCAGTGATTTGGAAGGCAATTTTAGTCACTGTTGACATTGAACAGCATCACTCATACTGATTCCAATCTATGTTTACTATTGTTTCATTTCTCGCCAAAATTCGAAATCTATTATCCTGGCATCCCAAAACTCGGAAGCTGTTAATGCAATTGGAAGAGAAAAAATAAACAGAAAGAAATAAAAAAACCCTGCTCAACCCTCTAAATATCTGGGTTGATATTGTCACTTTAATGACAAAATTACAAGTGTCTAAAAATTTAAGCATTTTGTGAGAGAAAATATCACCAACTATTGCTATACATTTTTCCTAAAAGGTAACAGCTGCAGGATTCTTTTTCAACATGCTTCTATAATAATAACTTTTAAAAAATGAAACCAATGTTTACTCAACATGTGCATTTCTGAAGAAAGAGAAGCTCGGGAAGGTTTTCATAAATGCTCATCATACATAATGTGAAATATTAAGAATCATTTCCTGAAACTGTTTTACAAATCTATGAGACAATTTTGAGAAATAGTCCTTCACTCTTCTTTCTACACTTCTCTTATTGCTGACACGGGCAGGCAATGATTCTTTAACAGCAGATGAAGGACTGTGGGGTTTTTTTTAATAACTGCACTGAAGATGTTTGTGTGTTTAGGGGATAGAAGAAGATGATGAACCTTTTAAATCTTACTTCGCATTCCAGCTTCAACTTGAGATTAGACAGCAGCAGAAGCAGACAAATCTTGAGTAACTGTTTGGGGCTGCAGGGCTCAGCACAAAGACAAAACATTTCATCCCCACTTATCTCCATATGAAACACAAAATACAAATAGGGGAATGTGTAGCTTTAGAATATATAACATCAGTTGGGTGCTCAGGGTGGAGGGGAAGAAATACATAGTTACATTAAGAATATTGCAAGATTAAAAATCACAGCATCTGCAGATTTTACATGCAATTAGCAAAGAAAAGGTAATATAGATACTGGCTAAAGAATGCACTTGTGAAATCTTTTTTCTCCTCAAATTACATTATCCTTAAACAGAATATGCTGAGAGTATTTTGAACCATACAAGGAAAAGTTAGCTGAGATTTCATAAGATCCTAAATTTCATGGCATTGGTAAATCACATGAATATATTTCTCAGAATGATGTATTTATAGCAGTAGATGAAAACTACAATAATACTGGTTATTTTAAAGTTATTTTAGGAGCTAACACAGTTTACAGCAGTGGAGGGAACAGGGAGACACTTTCACAGAGGAAAGAAAATTTTTGAGAACACAAACCATAAATTCAGATGCCAGCATTTGTCCCGTTCATTATGTTCTTTTCACTGATGTACAAAAACATGTGCCAATTGCCTAAGACCATGAGTACAGTAACATGAAAGATAAATCAGCTCTCAAGAAAAATAGCTACATAAGGATTCCCTTCTTACCAACTCTCTTTCAAGTACTGCTGCAAATTCAAAACACTGAGACAGTCTCCACTCCCAGATGTACAGTCTGTGTCATTGTTGAACCACTTGATGTCATTAATCATGGAATAGAACAATCAATCAATCAAATAATCAGAGAATGATTTGGTTAGAAGAGTTCTTAAAGGCCATCTAGTTCCAAATCCTCTGCCATGAGCAGGGCACCTTCCACTAGACCAGGTTGCTCAAAACCCCGGCCAGCCTGGCCTTGAACACTTCCAGGAGTGGGCCATCCACAGCTCCAAGATTACTGAGCAGGTGTTTTTTTCTAATGTGTGTAGAAAGACAGAGGTCTTCCTTGCTATACACCTGTCTAAAAGAGATGAAAAACTTTCTACAAGTAAAAAGACACTACACACATCATCACCTAACCTGTTAAATAAAAGAGTTGGCCTTTTAGAGTTAAACAGAACAAGTACTGATAGTCCCTTCTCACAGCACCAGCTTTTAACTGAATGCTATTCTGATGTTTAATTGTTTAGGATTGCAATAGGAAAGGTATACTCCTATAACTGTAAAGCAAATGCATCAGTTCTTCAAGAGGACTTGTTCTTTTTTTCCTGACATTAAAGCATGAAATCCTGGCCCATTTGAGCCCATAAAAATTTGGCTAATTATTTCAACAGAGCCAGACATAAAGGCTTCTCTTACATCCTTTAATCAAAGCAATGTGATCTGTTGGAAGTGATCAAAGTCCATATGAGCTGTATTCACTGATGTTAAGTCTTCTGATTTGTTGTCACAATTGAAACTCACCAAAATGCAATGGCTTTAAGATTTGTTTTACTGGCAATTGCTTTACTTCTCCCTCTAGTAGAGCTTCTTCCTCTATGTGCATATAGATTTATAATGGATATAAATCTGAATAAGGGACATGCAGCCGTACGAGAAGATTTAGTTGATGCATAGTACTATTTAAAGCCAAATGGTATGGCCAGTTGAACACAGACTTGGGGAAAAATTTGAGCTGGTTTTTCTTTTTTTTTGTGGTGAGTGTTGGTCTCTAACCAGCTCATTGTGACCAAAAATAAATCCAAAATAGTCTATTCTAATTGCTTTAATTTTATTCTCATTATATAAAAAGTATAAATTATCCCATTTATGATACTCATGAAAAATTTCCTCTGTTATTTTGACACAAGAAAGCTAAATTCTGTTAATGTTAACTGAAGGTGTATAAGGAATTCAGCATTGCTGCCTGCTACAGCTGTGGTTTTGATCCAGCAAGTTAACAGAAAAAAACCTGTGATCTGCTTTTGTTATTAATCTGCTGAGTTGCTTTAGCATTCACCTAAAGCATGAGATATGTCAGAGTAACCTTCTCAGAGGTTCACAGAAACACAGAACAGAGTAATTCCACCTCAGAAAATAAATTATCCAGGTTTTAAGAAGTGAACTATTTGGATTATTTGAATTTGAATTCTTGCTGATGTCTACTGACTCAACTTTATCATTGACTCATTCAGTAAAATACCAGAAATGTTTCAATGGGTAAAGGCATATTGTAAAGAAAAACATAGCAAGTATCCATAGAACCAGAAAAATCATGCAGCATTTCTTTGGATGTTAAACAAAGCTTAGAAGAACAAATGCCTCTCTTTGAGCACTAACTGTAGCCTCCCAATGCGTAAGGAACAGAAAATACTATACCTACTGTAGCATGATATTTTGCTGTACAAAATCAAGGAAATTTAAATTCTTTGCAATGGTAACAGGGATTTTCTTTTTGGTTTCCTAGGAAACAAAGTGGCCTAGACTCCTCCTGTGCCAAGAAGCAACTGGGACATCAGGTCAAAGGCTTAATTAAATTTCATGTGAATTACTCAGCAGTAAAAACCAGTTAGCCTGCTCAGGAAAGATGATGCTTCTTATGTCAATCAAAAAAGCACTTGGGTGGAAAAACTTCCACAATTAAAAGACAAACACAAAAATAATAATCACAACAAAAAAGCCCTGTGATGTAAGTGTGTCTGCTTTATAATTTAAGGAGCTAAATATCATCAATATTTCAAACCCTTAACTCTTTCTTGAAACTGATCTTTGCTGCCTGTTTCCTAACATCAGTAGAAATGACTTGTGAACATGAAGAGGAGACAGCTCCACACTTTCATATGATATATACCATGGTCATGAAGTTCAACAAAACAAGTCTTAGGTGCATCATTAAAATTCATCTTCGTGCTGTCAGATGAAACAGAGTGTGTAACAGACTTCACAGTAAACTCTTTAAAACAACCAAAGTATTATCTTGAAACGTCTCAGGGGACCTAATTTTTGCAAAATATACAGAAAGGAGCAAAGACAGCCGCTCAACAGACACCTCTGCTCATAGTTTGCAAGCTGGCTTCTGGATGCTCCTCTTCACCAAACACATTTTGAGTACTAAAAGCTACCCTTGAATGGCAGCTCCTCCATGCAGGCTGCCTTACCTGGACTTCTAAAGCCATCAGCTTTATCGTTCTTTACTTTGTGCCATGGTTTGTACAAGCAGCAGAGCAGAACTTGTGACCCCAAATCTGTTACTGTTTCACTGCTGAAATAGGGTTAAAGCCAGTGGTTCTATCCCAAATTTTGACACATAAATCAGATAAGGTTTTGGCATCACCTCCTAATTTTCTTGTGTGTGAAGTATCCCTGTGACAGTAAAGCTTAACAGTTTGCATTAATAGCAGATCAGCGTAACAGATAGTGTAAAACCCACATAAACTACACATGAATACCATGCAGATACACCGACTCTTTGCAGATCAGATTCCTTTCCTGTCAAAGTTACATTTAAGTGGTCACAATTTTAGGCAGACTTCTTTGTACATAAAATGTAAAACATTTGTGGGTGCGTATGGAAAAACTTAATACTCTGCTTGTTTTTAAAGAAATAAGTAGAAAAATGTGGGGGAAACACCAAAAAATATTGGAATAAATATCTTTCTTACTGACTGAACTTCTCGGTGAAGCCATAATATCTAATTTTGAGGGTATCATCTGTTGGCAAAGAAATAACTGTCATATCACCATTTCTGTAGCATGACTTCATTGGCAGACTGGAAAAGAACAGCCAGATGGATTGCAGAAAAAGAGCCTTCTTTAATTAATGAATATTTTTAACAACTAACACCCCCAAAAGACACAAATAACATTTCTGATAAATAAAATTGTTGAAATATTATTAGTTCTATCTTTAGAAGCCTTCTCCTACATATACATCCTTCTATATTAAGCAAAATTCATTATTTTGGAAAAAGAATTTAGATTAATTTCACATCTGAGAAGGGATTATTAGAATAGACCAAATGTAATATAAAATTTCTGCAGTTCCAGTTCCTGACCTACATATGGCTGTTATGTCAGTTGTTATTGGATTCATTTTCCCCAGATTTCTCTTCAGTTTGTAGCACCCTACTCACTAGGGATTAATATTTTACTAGGGAATTCATTTGTTCTTGAGACTGAATATCAAATTTAATTCCAAGTTGTGAATTTTAGACTTGGCAATAACATGTAACAAGAAGATTCTCTGACAGGACAGCCATTCTTTTATGATTAGCTTTTTAAATATTTTCATTGCTAATAGAATCTGACTTAGCATTTTAGTCTTTCGAACACTAAGCCCAGGATTCTCAGGAAACGTTTGAAAATAATGAGGTGAACACTGTATGTCTAAGGCATGTATTGCTTTTAAGTGTATGTGCAAAATGCATTCATCTTCATTGCTTTAAGAAATGATAACAGAAAATGCAGGCCCACCACTGAAAGAAGAAAGAGTACAGACAACTTATGATCCAGGGAAGGATGAGGTACTTAATGTCACTTTTTTCAGTCTTCATAATGAAGCATTTCTGTCAACCATTATAATAAGGCTTAGCTGTGACCATCAATATAAGTAAGATAATAAGAAAAATTGAGGGTTTGGTAATTAAATCAGAATCCCATATAAATCCCATATGACCAACAGCAATAAATTTAATATAAACAAGTAAGCTAATAGGCATTGGGGAGTTTGTAGAAGAGAAATCCGTGGTTGCCAGAGTCAAACTGAGAACCATATGCAGGTTTAAATACAAATGTTTTATGGAATGTTCCATTTCATTCCAAATCTCAAAAAGAACAGTCATCCTCATACAGGCCAGAATTATGAAAGAAATAATTTTTAGGACAGTAAGATTTTTCAGACTGAATACCCTGATGAAATTAACTTCAGAAAAACACCAGAAGAGCATTTCAGCCACCAGGCATTATTTTTAAGAGTTCACATAGATGAAATTTAAAGGCAATGGGAAAAAAAGTAAATACAACAAATATAAATATCTTATAAGACACAAGGTTGGCAGAAAAGAAACTATTTTAAATACAATCTCCAGTAAAAAAAAAAAAAAAAATCAGTTCTTTTTTATAGGATTGCAGAACATACAAGGCTATTTAAACTAACCAGTATATTTTTTTCAGGAAAGTTGACACAAGATTTTTCCTGTTTCTGCTTTTACAGGTGAACATACCTTCAAATGCATTCAGCATGCTTCTCTTCTTTCCATTCACCTGACAAAAAGATGCAGTTCATATTGACACACGTTTTGAAGAGCTATTGGTAACAATCTTCCTTTTATTTTACTGGCTTTACTGAAGTCTGCTTTTCTGCTAAAGAAATTGCAGTACCAATATCATGATATTCCAACTGTTCAGTCAATTCCATTTTGTTTGCACTGTTGATTCAGCTTACATGAATGAGATGAAGACATTTGCTTTTTTATTATATTTTTATGCAATATATTTTTTTCCTTTCAGATGGCTTAAAGTGGTTAATATTTACAGAATATCTGCAGAAGTTAGAGCAAAATTGCTCATGTTTGTGGTCACTGATAAATTTGCTACAAAAAATATGCAAATTTTTTTACAGGTTACATCATCACTGTAAGAGCAGAGCTCTGATTTTTTGGGTACTTGTGTTTTCAAAGGTTTGAGAATTGAATCCTGACTTGATGCTTCCATTAGTCAAATGGCTTGCTTTCCACAACGATATAGCTTTACTACTCAGGACAATATTAAAATAGTCCTGGAAATAGACACTATGATTTGCACTCAGTAAGGAGAGGCACAGAATTTACATGCACCAATTGACTGAATTCAGAGCTTTCACCATAAAAAGAAATTCATACAAAAGTATCTCAGTTTCAAACCACAGTGGTATATAATAAATTATCATACCCTCTAACCTCCCACCTGTGTTCTGCACACTAATCCCTTTCTGCAGTGAATGCATTTAAAAGTCTGAAGCAGTTCCAAATGAAAGTTATTATAATATTTTCTAGGGTCCTAGTCAAGAAATAGCTCTGATGAGAGAGCAAATTTAAACATCAGTTGGTAAGGTTTTTTGGTTTTTTCTTCTGGGATTTTTTTTGTGATTCAATAGCTTGTGGTCATGTTTTTCAGCAGTTGTACACTGTATTTAATTGTGATTTCTGAAATATTCCCATTTTTCACAGTGCAAAAATCAAGAAAGAAGTTATTTAGAAACACCTTTCTGTATGTACGCCATCAGTAATGGTTACACTTCAGGAAAACATAATTAATGTCAAGGAGTTTACCTGTACATAGTTTATATTTTCCTTCCTATACCTGCAGTGAAGGGAGGCTGCTTTGCATCACATACAGCATGAAAGCTGGAATACCTCTGATGGAATTGCAGCAGTGTCTGTTAAGCCTGTGTGTGCCTGACTCGTGTTGATGCAGAGGCTGATTTCCATATGGACATATACAAATGTGAGTGTTGAAATGCAGAGCTGAAAGACCAAACCCTTATGCTCTGCAGATGCAGGCAGGGTTCAAATGCCTGCATACCTTTTTCCAACACTTTCTCTTCAGTTACTTTAGTAGCTTACAACTTCCAGTTAAGTGAGCAGAACAGTTATATGAGTGGTGGTAGACTGTGACCTTTAAAACTAAAGCAGTTCTGAGTAATATAGGAAAAAATATACTGATTTATCCTTAGCTTCTGGTTTCAACCTCAGGTTTCTTGAAGAACCTTCATGTTCTTCTGGGTGCTTTGAGCTGCTAACATGGCCAAGTTACTAACACTTTTTCATAACCCCTCTCACTGAGTAAATTACCCTACAAAAAATTATCCTACAAAAATGTCTTTCTGCCTTGGAATTCTCCTGTCTTAATCCCTGGTGCCATCTTTGGAAATGCCTGCAGATGTGAGCAAATGATGGTTCTGGAAGATGCCATAGACCAATCTACATCCTTCAGTGTGGTTTTTATTTCATATATGTCTTTTTGTGGTATACACCTGTCACATGCTCATGCTTGAGAACACCAAAGTAAAGAGTCCCATGGGTGTTTCCATAATTACAGACTTGCAATATGTTTTCTAGAGGCTACATTTCTGTGAATTGCAAAATCATTCTAAAAGGTACATGTTCTAAAAACTGGATTTTGAGAATTCTTTAATCTCTAGTTCACACAGAGAGCTCACAGAGAACAGTAATTCTGGAACACCAATTCAGAATTTCATCTTAGCAAAAAGACAAGCCCTTGATATATCTGTTTAGTTACTCGTAAAATCATTATAGAACAATAGAAGTATCTATAAATTAGCCATATTAAAGTCTCTGCCAAGAATATCTTTGCATGGGATAAAGCCCTGCCTTCGAACTGTTCCAATGGAAGTCCTGCTGATTGTAATGGAACGTCGTGCAGTTGCCTGAAAACCCTTACAGCTCTGAGGCTAATGTTTTATTTGGTATTCTCAAAGCAAGCTAATAAGTCTAGGTCTGTGACTGCATGTATAGATGGAAAGTTGAAGTAATCAAAGGCTAAAGGCAAATGCCCTCACAAATATGAGGAAGAGATGGAAATTGGTACTGAACCGTTTGGATCATGGTCTAGCTAGAGATTCATGCTCTAAAAGCATCCAACATATCACAACTAGCTGCCACTTCCAAAAATGAAAACATAGTTTTGATCAAGAAAATATACATGCTAATAGTTAAAAATTTAGCATGCAATTAACTCAGTTGGCTTCAGTGGGTTACTATAAATTATGTTCATTCCTAAGGTTTTTGTTTGCTTGTTTCAGAAGAACTGGGATAGGAATAAATGAAATCATCCTTTGGGTTGCTCTCAGTCATACAATGACTCACCTGCTGAGCTGATAACAGAACTGTCTCTGCTGGATCTGTATTGCTTTCCCTATGTTTCTGGCACCAGGCTCGCTGCTAGCTCAGTATGATCTGCAAACTTAACATCACCATCTGCTACCACTCAAGTGGTACAACTCTTTCCCAGCATTCCTGATGTTTGATGTGCCAAAAGCAGAGATTTTAGAATTTCTCAGTGCTTTGAAATAAGAAAGTGCTAAACTACATCAGTTTTATGTCCATTCTGGTCTTAGCACTTGCATAACCTGAGCTGGATTTTGGAGATCTCTGATCCTATAGAAACTTTAAAAAAAAAAAATCAGGATGCAGAAGTCATTCTGGGAATGTATGTTTATGGTGTATGTTTGTGGTGATTGTCACAAGACATACCCCTCATGTATTCCTGCTGACTCCAGCACAGCAGAAAGATAAAAAGGAAACAGAGTTGACTTAAATCATAAGAAACAGTTAATGACATCCCTGCCAATCTTGAATGGGAACAGTTGATGTAAACACAGAGGACTTTGGCAGGAATGTTAGCATTGGTAAAAAAACTTACAAGAAAATGCCATCCACAGAAAGGTGGAATAAATTGCAGGTAAGCCTGTCTGAAAGAAAATTTACAAGGACTAAATTTCCACTTAAACCTACCCATGTGCCAAGTCAGAGAGGCTGCAAGAACAGAAGAGGATTTTGAAGACAAAACTATAATAATCATAAACTGATTTTCTTTGTTCCATGTCTATACCTACTCCTGTCCCACATGTTGACGACAGTGAAGGGGATAGTGAGTGAAGGCTGTTGACAAAACTGTGTGAGGAAGGGAATATGGAAACACATTTATATCCTCTAACAAGTGCAAGACCATCCCATTTATGCTCTTAACACATCTCTAAATAAGTTTCCAGAGACTTTTTCTACAGTCTCTTCAATCTGATGGGGAAACAAAGCAAAATGGAAAATCCTACAGTGATACAATATTTTTAAGTTACAAGGACAAGACCCTGAGAAACACAGTCTAATGTCAAGGCCCTTCTCCAGGTGAGGGACTGGACCAGATGACATCCAGTAGTCCTTCCTATGACTCTAATCAGCAAGTAGTGTATTGTTTTATCTTACTACCAAAGAAACATGCCCTGGGAAGGGACATTTTTTGCTTGAATGTTCATACATTGACAAGAAGAGTGGGAAGTTACTATGCTGGCTATGAATATGGGTGTGAGACCCAATGAGACAAAATGACTGCTGAAACCAGTATTGTGTTCTTCCAGCAGATGATAAAGAAGGGTATAAGAATGGATCAAGCAGCCAATGATACTTCCTATTCCTGGTATTCAAGTATCATAATATAAATGATAAAGTGAAATAGCAGAAATAATAAATAAAAGATTTTCCTCTGTTTTCAGATAGCTCATTATTTCACACTCAAGAATAAAAGAAGTAAAAAAGCATTTCAATGAATTTTTCTTGATGGCATCCCTCATATTCGTTTGTTCCGTATGTACTGCTGTGGACAGCATACAGTGGCAAGAGATGACCTCCCATTTGCTTTGTCCTGTGTCCCAGTTTACAAATAGCTGCCAAAAAGCAGGGTAATCTGCACCTGAGTGTGCCAAGGTTGGAGGAATTGTTTGTAGTACAGGGCAAGACAGGCGAAAGAAGAATCGCCTAGCCAAGCCTCCCAAAAAAGTAAAAATAAGATTTCTTTTGGAATTTGGATGAGAAAAGTAGTGGCTATGGCAGTGCAGGAAGCTACTGAAAAATTGTTGGCTTGACAGCAAACTGAATGGAGGGAAAAACACTTTCCCTCACATGGGAGGTGCTGGGCAGAGAGAAAATTGACTGTTATTCCTTCCTTTTTATTCTGCTGTTCCTGCCTAGTACATTTGTGTTTTCTATTTAAGAACAGTTAATCCTCCCTAGCATGCTGAAAATACGTTTGGTGTTCTTGACAGACTCATTTTAATTAAACCATACAGAAAGTCGACCTCCTGACTGCTTGATCTGAGGTATCATATTCCCTGTTACCTGAGAAGAACCCACACGATTTAGACACCAAGAAATGAACATCTGGACCTAGAAATAAAATCCTGCCCTATGCCTGGATCTAGTTCTATTGAGATGAATATAAGACTTTGTAGGTTCTGGGGTTCAGTCGGGAGATCTCTATAAGCAGATCTTGGGACATGCGGTTTATTGCAAAGGGCGTGGGTATAGGGGCACTGCTTAGAGCTGCAGCTGGCAGCTCTGAGCAGGCCCAAGAGAGCAAGAGAGTAAGCAGGTAAGAGAGAGAGAGAGTGAGAGCAAAGAGAGTGAAGAAGAAGTGATGAGAATAGAATGGAATGGAATGGAATGCTGAAGTCCTGGTTACAATACAATAAATCATCTTCTGTACTGAATATTCTAATTGTCACTAACCAATCTAATACAAGACACAAATCCTATAGCATTTACATACAGCCTATAAGAGTTCTTATATTACCATAGAGTGTTACATCTTAACTTCTAAAAACTACTCTTTGGACCCCTTCTGCTGAGCTAGTAGGGTCTGCTCTGACCCTTGGACCTGCCTGCAAGCAGAGGGCATTGTTCAATCAAGAGGGGATTATCTTCAGTGGCCATACCATTGTTTTCTAGTTGTTCAGTAACTAAGACTTGGTATCTCAAAGGTGGCCTTCATTTCAATGTTGCCTGTAGTTTTCATATTCCCAAAATCTTTTGTCAGGCAATCATATTTATAAGGCTTTCCTGTTTCATCTTCCCCAACAAGACTTACATTACAATTATCCCTTCAGATCTGGAAAGCACCTGTAGGGCTTTGGATAAGGTCTAAAATTAAAACAACTACCCCATCTTCAAATATTTTCACAAACTGGAAGAACGTTGGCTGACATATTCCAGGGGCCCAGGAGAATGAATTGTGCATTTGGAAATATATCTGTTTTGCTTGCTTTATGTACCCTCCCCGAGGGAACAGATCCTCTCTGTAGGTTCTTCTGGCTTCCTCCAGATGCTATAGAAATCCCTGAAATAGTGGATTTCTTCCCACAGCTTGTTCAGTGTCAAATCTTTCTTCCGAGAAATAATTTTACATGAAATGTTTCAGAAAAAGAATTTTTAGGTAAAATTTTTCCCTTTCCCAACTGAGCCTCCCAGACCCAACTGGTTTTTCTGCAGGATCTAACAAAATACATAAGAATTGTCAAAAGACATTTGGACAAACATTACAGGACCTCAGCAGATCTATTAATATTCATAAGTCGACATTTCTGGCAAACATCTTGGGTCTGGGAAGCCCTGTCACAACCATTTCAATCCCTTTACAGAGAGCCAAAGAACCAGTCCCATGCCATTACCCATTGCTCAATGTAGTGTGCAGCTGGAGCTGGAGCTGAGGTCCCTTTCTGGGGATTCAGAGTGTGACAAAATTGCTGCTGGGCCCACTCTGCTAAACAGCACACATTCAGCAGGGCAAGTGCTGATCTCTGTGGATTTGCTTTGTTGGAATCAAACATGCATATGCCCATATAGAAGTGAAAGCTACAGCCTTCTGAAGTCAGTGGGAGTCCTCCCACTCTTTCCAGGAAGTTTTAGAGCTGTTTCAATAGCTTGCTAACCTGTTTTGAGAAAACATGCACGCAAACATCATAATTTCTGCCCTGGGCTTTGCAGGTGCATTCTTCTGCTCAATGTGACATTTCTTGTGTATAGCACAGATTCCTCAGGTTCCTACCCTTATATTTTTTCTAGTATTCAGCTCAAAAAAGACCTAAAATGAGATCATGTTTTTTAGCTACTTCTTTTAGACAAAAGATTAAAATAATCATCAAATCAGTTTGAGCTCCGGGAAATCTGAGGCTGTTTTTGACTCCTGACCATCAAAAACTCATCCTGAATTATATCCACACAGCCATGTTATGAGAGAGAGGCAGATGAATTAATAAAGATGTGTTCAAAAATTAGCCTTTTATTATAAAGATCAAGCAAGAGGAAATTGCCAAATAGATCTCTTACTGTATCTTCTGAGTTGTGAATTTTTAACTCATTTTGGTAGATATCTCTGGTTCTTTACAGCCACAACTATTGTCTTCAGTATTATATTTGCACAGAACTACACAACTCAATGGTTTACAGAAAGGGAGAATGGACAGAAAGTTGATGTGCAGTTCTGTGCTTTTAAGGCTTCAACTGATCACAGATGCAGCAGATAACACAGTGATTTACCTGTGTGAACCTTGTCAGCCCTGTGAAGCTTATAATTATTCAAATTAGAGAAGTTTATGGAGTTTGCAGGAAGAAAAAATTGCATGAGAGCATTTTTGTTTTCCTCATATTTACTGATAACCCAAATTTTGTCATGTCTAGATTCTTCAACATCGAAATTAAGTGGAAAATACAGTTTGGCAGCTCACTAATGGTTTTGCCATTTGCAAGAAAAGTGGCTCTAGGTAGGAAAAAAAATGGTGTTAATAGTTAATGTTCAGCATGCTCAGCAAACCAATTTGGCTTTCAAGTCTGGCATGGCTGGTTTCATATTATACTGATGGATTTTTTGCAGCTAGAACCAGTGCTATTGAACATTTAATTTTCCTGTGTTTCATAAATATATTATGCTTTTCCATTTTCTATAGTGATAAAGAATAGTATGATTATTTTCAATATTTTGAAAATTTACATCTATTTCTTATTAAATTACCAAAGGATAGTTCATGTTTCGTTTTAACGAAACATAAAGTCTTTGGAGAAAATGCACATTGGAATGGTCATTTTCCTATATGCATTGTACTTTCAATGCCTTGGATCTCAAAATAGCAAAATGTTATTAAACATTTGTATGTTTCTATTGCAATGGAAAAACTGCAAGGATTGGAGTTCTGTTTGGAACTACTGTTTGTGCACAAGGATTTAATAAACAGTAGCTAAGAAGTAAAGGACAGAGTGATCCATACAGAGAAACCAGTAGATCTTTTTTGCAGCACTCAGAATAACTTGGCTAGCTTTATTCAAGAAAGAGAGGAATTATTCCTGCAAAGTAATTCTTCTATGAGTGCTGTGGCACTTTGCTTGCAGCAAGAGACCTTGGGGTAGACAGTCTGTTGGAGGATAGGGATGGGCAAAACTGCTGCTCCTGAAGAAAATCCAGGCAGCTCTGCTTTAAGTGCTGCTCCTGCTTGGGAGATGCACTTCCATTTTGCTGCTCATGGGTGTTTCTTTGGTGACAAAGGTGAATCCTGAGCTATAAAGCTGGCAACCCGGGGCAACCACAGAGAAAAAAGGACAGCTGATAAACAGGGAAACCTGCTGAACCAGTACCTCAGGGAAAGTAAGAGATGCTATCATCAATGGTTCCACAGCAAAAAAAAGGTTCTGAAAGTCAGGTTTTGGCAAATAGACACAAATACTCTTAAAAGAGGTAAGTCTGTGTTCTCAGACACCTTGAATTAAAAAATTCCTTCTCTGTAGGGCTTTGAGGACATAAATACCATCAGGTAATCACTTTTATACAGGTGGGGTTTTTTTTTCAGATTCTTGGAAGGGGTGCTTTGGCAAGATCTGACAAGCTGTCTGCAAAGCCAAACACTAGAAACTAAACTTTAAAAGGAAAACATTTCCGTGAAAGAAAGTTTTGACACTCAGTCAAAAAGTTGGAGAGCAGCCAGCGTTTTATACCCTACCTAAGTAAAAATACAAACACAAAGTCCTGTTCAGGAATTTGACTGAGATTGCTCTGAGACCTCCTTCTAAGGCCATCAGGCCCTATATAAAATGCAGTTGTCATTTTCCTAATAGTACTGGAGTGCACTGATCCTTATAATGACTCTATCATTTACCATGGTAGAGGAAAATCTGAGTTTGGTTCTCTGTTATCCTAAAAATTTCTCCTCCTCATAGGACTAGGATAGGGGGAAGAGAGATCATACCTGTTGAAACTATGAGTGTGACAGACAGCATAGCCCTGCAAGCTTATGTGTAAGGGCAAGAGTGGACAAAAGAGGTCCTGGCTTCCTGCTCCAGCTGCGTAAATTTAATCTGCAAGAATTGACTTGAGAAAACATCAGCTCTATTTAATTTTTTAATCACAGAATCACAGAATATGCCAAGTTGGAAGGGACCAACAAGGATCATCAAAGTCCAGTTTCTGGCCCTGCACAGAACAATCCCCGAGAGTCACACAATGAGCCCGAGAGCATTGTCCAAACACTCCTTCTGTCAGGCTTGGTGCAGTGAACACTTCCCTGGGGAGCCTGTTCCAGTGCCCAACCACCCTCTGGGTGAAGAAACTTCTAATATCCAACCTAAACCTCCCCTGACTCAGCTTCAGGTCATTCCCTGAGGTCCTGTCACTGTCACCATAGAGAAGAGATCAGTGCCTGCCCCTCCTCTTCCCCTCATGAGGAAGTTGTGACGGCAAAGAGGTCTCCCCTCAGTCTCCTCTTCTCCAGGCTGAACAGACCAAGTGACCTCAGCTGCTCCTCAAGGCTTCCCCTCAAGGCCCTTCACCATCTTTGTTGCCCTCCTTTGGACACTCTCTAATATTTTAATGTCTGTTTTATATTGTGGCACCCAGACCTGCCCCCAGCACTTGAGGTGAGGCCACCCCAGTGCAGAGCAGAGCAGGACAATCCCCTCCCTTACCCGGCTGGTGATGCTGTGCCTGATGCCCCCAGGATACCCCAGGTTGGCCCTTCTGGCTGCCAGGGCACTGCTGACTTCAATTCACTTTAATTCCCTTAATAGGGTAGACCAGTAGATGGGGAAAAATATTGAAAGACACCAAGAGAGCTAGACTTATTTTGAAAAGTGGATTGTGAAGAACCCCATGAGGTTTGACATTGGAAGCTGATACTTCTCTTATTTGCAGGGGCTGGGATTCATATCTCTGGAGAGACCTGGCTCATGGGTGAAGCTGAGCCTTTCTGCCTCTGCTTACCTGTGAGCCTGCTAGCCCTGCTCCTGAAACAAAGATATTAGATTTTTGTTGTTCTTGTTTTTCTTCCTCTTGCTTAATGGAGACCAGATATTAGTCTGGGCTGCTAGTTTAGATGTTCAGTTTAAACACCAAATCATTACCTGATTTCCTCTTCAGAAGAAATCAAATAATATTAAAAGCTATGCATTTTAAATAATGACTCAAGAATGGCATTCTTAATTTCAATGAGAGCCAGGGAGATTATTCAATGCATTTGAGGTGGAACAAAATATCACTTTCACAACTGATCTGAAAATCCAAGTAAGTCAAGTGAAAAAAAAAAGAATCAAGTATAACAAAATTTCTTTTTTTTTGCCTCAAGATGCTTGATAATAACATCCTGTGAGGGATACATAGAGATTTGTAATAATGATCATGGGGTCTTTTTTATGCTTATTCCATACATGAGCAGGGCCGTGGAAATTAATGGATCTAACCAATAGAACTATAGGCCCACAGGATCAGGCACCTGATCAGCAGTATTTACCTCTGCTCTTTTTGGAGTGTACAAGATTTTGGAGGGAGTTGGGGGCAGAGAGGAGGCAAATACAAAAGAAAATATCATAGGACTGGGAAGGTCATCTAAATAAATCATAACTAATGAGGCATCTACTATCAAGAATAAATCATCATCACTTTTCCACTATCCAATTTCCCATTAAACTAGTTTCTAGATATGACATCAGGTCCAATCTTTTCCTATATGCATTGATGCTTTATTATTGTAAAATGTGAGCACTGGAAGAATGAAAATGGTCAATGTGTATCAGTAATCAGACTCAGTAATCACACCGCTTGAAAAGGTGCCCCTCTTGACGTGTTGCCATTCCTGCTGGCGTTTATGATGTACCAAATATAACTAAACAGTTAACTCCTACTTGTGCACTTTTGACAAGGCGGTGGATTCTTCACATAAGTAAATATTGGTTGACTTTTTTAAACTTGTATACACTATTAGTAGAAAAATAACACTATGACAAAGACTGTCAATCCAAGAATTTAATTGCAATCTAACAATTCTATCTTAATTAATATGTCTCCTTGGAGAGAGTAATTTTCCCTCAAAATACTGCTCAGATGTGCTGGATGGCATTATTTTCCTAACAATAATTTAAGAAAATTCTGTCAATATCATTGTCTTACTAGTTAATCTACTTTGCTTGCTCCCTTGTGTCCTGATTACAGGTTTATTTTTTCATTTGGAGTTATATTTCACTGAACTATAACAAAGAGTCATATAAAATGTAGTAATTAAATTTTATCAGTTGCTGGTGTTTATATAACCAATACATTAGTGGTTCCCTTTCTAGTGACAGGGTAGGCTCACTTACAAAAACGGTTCCTCCAAATTTAAACCAGGCAAAACACAGAACAGGATTTGGCCCATCATGTAGTCAGCATGTACCTTTATAGTTAAGAGTGTAATTGTTAACATGTGACAGTTGCAGCAACACTGAGGTAAGGGCATTGCTTGATTAACTGCCCTGGGACTGTCATATTAGATGGATGGTTGAGGGAGTGCTTCTTTCAGGACTCCCTGGCACTCCCTCTCTGAAATAATTGGTTTCAAAAGCCAGCCTTGGACAGCATGCAATTGTGTACACAATAGATCATCCAGGTATAAGGAAACTCAGCGGGAGTGGGACAGGCCAGGAATTGTGTTACAATTTAGTTTAGACTGGTTTCCATTGCCTCATAAACCTGCAGCTTCAGCAGTGCCTGAATTTTCCATCTCAGGGGAGATGAATTTACGTCGTACCTTACACAAGTGGTGATAACCCTACTGAGCAAATAACTTTTGCCACTTCAGTGTAGCTGCTCACAAATGGGGCTACTAAACGTTGCCACGTCCCTCGGGTCTGATTTGCAGTTGATTGTGACCTTTTAAGACCTTTTTGAATAGTCCTCCAGCCCACAGTCATCAGCCATCTGTACTTTAATCCCCAGGCACGGTTCAGCCCAGTGAACTCCCAGGGATGAAGCTGACTGCATAATTTCTTCTCTGTTTGTCTTATATCTTGTTCAGCATCTAAAAACACATCACAGCTTTAAGCTCATGAAAGCACAAGAAATTTGCCAGCTGCTGTCCCACACTTCATTTTCCCTGCATTCTCACTTTCTGCAATTTCTCCATAGCATACAAGACACAAGGAGCACAACCAACATTTTCCAGAATACTTTGCTTGACACAGCATGAGGAAACCTTGAGTATACATTGGCACTGCACTTTCAAAACACACAAGGCAATGTTGGAAGCTTTGGTGTGGGCTAAATTCATGTCATGTAGACTGATGAGAAGTGACCTCTTGGTTGGGGCTAAACATCAGTGAAGACTAAAATTTACACAGCAATTTCTGCAATCCTGTTCTTCTAGTGTGTCTGGGGGTTCCCCTTTGGCATTCCTGATTCTCATTTGCTCAGGTCTGAAGATCAGATCTACATTAGTGAGAAAGTTTACTCTGTAGTTTGCAAGAAGCATGTACTTCATTGCATTGGTAAGATGACATGAAACTATTGTATGCAGTGTGTCAGCAAATTGCGTGGGAGAAGGATAGGCTGTTCTACATGAAAAGCAATTGGTACTCTGCAGCATTAAGAACCTTAAAACATGAGCATTATTTAGTTCTTTAAACAAGTTGTTGAAAATCTTACCAAAAAGCATTCTTTATCAGGAGGAATTAAAACTTTAAATTAAATAAAAGGAGTGAAATTTATTCTGGACAGAGAGAGAGCAACTAGAAGCCAGTCATGGTCCAGAGCATCAGAAGACTGAGAAAGACATTTCAGAATAGAAGAAAATTCCTCTTTTTTATGAAGTCAACTTCTACTCATTCTCAGTGACAGATAGGAAAAGGCTGCCTTAAAATATATAATCCCAATGCGGTGTTTTCAAAGGTATCTTCCACACATAGGTGCTTATGTTGAGAGGTACCCAGCAACTTGAAGTGAGAAGCTCTGCTTTTCTTGGCTCTGGACACATTGAAGAATTTCTTGCCTGCATTGTACAAAATTCCTTCCCAAAACAGGTTGTTCCCTTGGAACTAGTGATATGGAGTCCATCAGGAGATGGAAATTCAGGACCCTTGCCAAGTTTCCTATTTGAACAATTGCTTTCACCGTAAATGAAGACAAGAGTGAGTATATTACAACTTTTCATTAAAAATTTCTAAAGCTTGTATTCAGAAAAGCCAACATATTTCACTTTGGGTTGATTCAGCTTTAAGATGAATTTATCTGAGCTACTATCTTTAGGAAAATGTGCTTCAAATTCTGAATAGCTCTGTTCACTCAGGTTTCCTAGCTGGAGAATGTTTTATGTGTTCTTGGTTGGGCCATGGTTTTAGTGCAATGCACAGCCGCAGGGGAGACCATGTGCTGCATGGGCCAGGTGGTCCCATACCCCAGCCTAGTCCATATGAAGCATTCTTGGTGTCACTGTCGGATTAACCAGTGAAAAGCAAACGTGTGGATTAGGTTTTCAGAGCAGGTAGAACAAATCTTTTCGGTACATATTACACGTATGGGAAAAATACTGTGTTGAGAGAGATAAAACAAAAAGAGATTGTTGAAACACAAGTGCAAAGCAGCAAGTGAAGTTGCTGGAGACAACTTCTACATGTGCAGAAGACACCTAACATATCTCTGGAGTAGCCATCCCTGTTTTACATGGACTGGGCCCCAGGGGTGAGGATTTGCCCTCTAGTCCCTACCTCTTTTAGCTGTTGATTTGGACTGTATGAATGAAGTTTAGTTTTGTGTAAAGCAACATTGGTGGTGCTTCAAAGCTGCAGGTTATTCAATGAGCCTGGTATGTCAGTGGGAAAATAAATCAGTTTCTGTAAACCAGGAAAAATAAAGCACTCAGTGGGTCATCCTCCAAATTTAACGGAGAGATTCTGTAAGTTTGATTTGCTTGTTTTGTGGTGCTCCCAGGGGCTTTGTTTTGTTTAGAGTTTGGTATTAAGTATTCTAACTGTGACTGTAGATGGGGGCCTTTTTAATTTGCATAATTTTCTCATGGGACTACAGCTGCTAATTTGGTGATTAATTATCCATATTACACACTGTTTATTTGACCATGCCTAGATTAATTTCTCTTTCCAAGCAAATCACATTCAGATATGAATTTGCATATCTTGATTACATTTTAATGCCTTGGCTATCGTTGTTTCTTCCCTGGGTACCTCATGAGATTACAGTAGAGTGCTCAAGCAGAGAATGATGGAATGTCTTAAATGACATTGTGTATCACTGGACAGACCATGCACACAACTCCATGTTAATGGAAGAAATGTTCCTTTAACTATCAGGGAGGTTATGACACCTAGACTGTAGATCCTTTGCTAGTTTTGTGGCATTATTACTTATGGTGATATGAAGAAAATAGCTCATATATGTTTACAAATTTAAAAGATACTTATGTTCATAGATTTTCATCTACATTCAAGCTTTTCCAAATTTTTTCCACCTTTATAGGAAGAATAAACATATGTAACACTTCTCCCTGATTTAACAGTAGAAGTCACAGGTATAGAATATGTATTTGGAGAACAAGGTTCAGAATGCAACATGGAAAAACCACTGAATATATTCCAAAAAAAAGCAGAAAACAAATTTGCTCCTGACACAATTTTCTGAGACAAATTTTTGCAGAAATTGCATTCTAACACAGCTGGAATCTGTGCAAACAACAGGAAAAATTATTAGCTTATTCACAAAAAGCTTTCCAAGGATCACTCTATTATCCCAAGAGACAACTAGGAAATTCTCTGTATAAGGCAAGCTGCTTATCCTGAATAACTACAGGTTATATTTGGAATTTTGTGTGTCTCTTTTATTTACTTTTACAGCATATGCACTACAGAGGCACTACAGCTAAGTATAGTCTTAAAAATAGAATAATATTTATTGTATAAAGCATAAATTTTTATACATCTTATTAAAAGAGTGCTTTCATATGCATATTTGTCTAGTTCATCATAGCAATGATCTGTGCACAACATAAATTACTAAATGCAGTACACCACTGTTGTAAAAGTAATCAGTTCCATCATTCTTCACCAGAAAATGAAGACAAAAATACACTGAGATCTCCAAACTTGTGGTTACAAATAGGCTCACTTGGGAAGGGAGAGGAATGTTAAATAGATTAACTTATAGGAATCATTAACACTGATTCTATTTAATCTCTTCTAAGTGCTCCTCCAACACTACTTGTGTTCAGGAAAAGAAAGCTAGCAAGTAGAACTATAACTGTTAAAACTTGATAACCCAAACATATTCCTATCTTTTGGAGGGGAATTATTTGTGTGTTTAGAGCATTTTATCACCATATGAAAGTCAATGACTCCTACCCACAGAAGATTTCAAGAAGTATGTCAAAATATTGGGAGCCTGACCCTAAAAACACATCTCTGTTAAAATCAATTTGATTATTCATATGAGTGAAGTTTTTCACATGTGTTAGTATTTGCTGTAGCAGACCCTTGACCTTTGGCTTTACGGGAAGACAACACAGTTGTCATGATTTCACAACATAAATAGACACTATTAAAAGACCCAAAGTAACAGCATAGGCTTACTGGGATTAAAAACAAAGCATCATAAATGTTTATGGGTATCTCAAATAAAGGGCAAATTCAAGTTCATGTGAGCTGTGCACATTTTTTGTTTGAAGTCCAAGTTCATGAGCTGAAGCTCTCCTCAAGAAATGCCTGCCAGCACTTGTACACATATTCCTGTATCAGTTTGATCCTCCTTTTAAAAACAAAACTGTTTTGTTGCACAATGAAGATGAAAAACAAATTAAACCAGAATTAATACTCCCTAGGGAATGAAAACCAGCTTTGGAAATCACATACAAACTTTTAATCATTATATTTTAGATTGCAAGACGTTCAAAAGCCAAAGTAACATTTAAAAAAATAAGTGGGTGGGAGACTACATCATGAAGCCCCCAAACACAATAAGCAAAGCTGCTGGCAAACTTGATGCCTTTCTCTTTCCAAAACAGTGTTCTTTGTGTTATTGTCCTCAGTGAGGCATGAAGGGTTTGGATGAAATTCTTGCCACATTGAAACAAATATTAAAAACTATTGATTTGCAGCCAAAATGTCATCCTCTGTATTAAATGAACAGAACGAAGGGGGAAGAAAACTGTGACCAAACAGGCCCATAGCACAGAAAGCAGAGCCTGCTGTGGGCTGCAGCCACTGGCTGGGGATGCTCTACTGGCTTGACCCTGCTGAACAGTGGGTCACTCTGGTCCCTGCTGCTGCTGGCATGGCCCAGAGCCTTGCACAACCACGGCAGATGCTCCAACCCTTCCCTGCATCAGTGCTCCAACCAGCAGCAGCTTGTCTTGGCAAGTGTGCTTTGCCAGCTTAGGAGGAGCAAACAGGGAGGAGGAACCTAATGAGGGCTTTACTGAACTTGGAAGCACTTGGGAAATTGTGCTAGAGAAGGCTTTGGATCTTTTCAGTTGACAGTCATCCTCAAGCTCCCACATGTACTTGGGCTGGTCCTGGCCACGGGATGCACAATGTGAGTGATTCAGTAATGTTCTATGCTGCTATCAAACCTATTCCCCCTAGCTGAGAAGAGGCTTCCCTGAAGAATCTTGCTCACATTCTTTCCCTTCCTGTCACACTAGTTTAAAAACAAATGGTCTGAGAGACTCAGATAAGTGTTTTTCTGTCTGACTTCAAGAGAGGAGATGAGTTTTACTCCCCTTCCACGCATAACTCTCCAGATCACCTGGCATCCTTAATTTGACCAAGCTATTCTTATGTGACAAAACTAGGAGGGAGTTCAGTAAGAAGTCAATGAAGAAAATGGTCCATTGTTAAAGGGAAAAGTTGAAGAGGAAAAAAATTTCCAACAATAACAAATCACTTTACCAAACAATTCAAATGGTTTTTTGAGTGAGATATCCTGCATGGAGCCAGTGAATATTGCTCTTTCTGGTGTTATAAATTGTGTGTGTATTTATTACTTGGATGCATTCCTTAGCATTATATTTCTTCTGATAACAAAACTGGAAAATTATAGAAATTACTGCACATGGAAGAAATTAGGAATGTTTTTCCAAATGCCCTGGAACTTTTCATTAGTTCTCATGGACTAGGTTGGAAGTACTCCTACTGTATTTTTAAGACATGCAGTAAGTGTACCTGGCTCTAGTACAGGTACAAGGGTGCTAAATTTGAGTCTAACTACTGCAATTTACAAATCAGCATGATGATAAGTGTTAAATCAGCATGATAAGTAAGCATTACAAATCAAAGACACTTCAATGAAATTCTGTCAAAATCATATTATGCTATTTGTGGTGTTTTTTCTCTTATATTTTGTATATTCTTAGAAAAAAATTCTCTATACAGCTGTTCTGATTATACTCACATACAATACAGCAAATCTTGTATTTCTCTCAGCCCACTTCCAGAGGAATTTTGATAAACATCTTTAAAGTCTCCAGATTTATGTAAATGTTAATGTTTGTTGTATGAGAAAGACCACTTTTGGGTGGTAGCTTCTATCAATTGCAGCTGTCCACAACTTCTTTGTATGTTGTGGGTTCTTTCACTTTTTAATGCAATGGCTCTATGTCTAATAAGGTGTGCCTTTGAACTAGCACATACCCTTATAATCCTTGTAAGCAGTTGCCTCTTGTGTATTAACTCAGATATATTTCAGCAATTTTGTCATGGCAAGAGGCTCTGCTAAGGAATGGGAAATGTATAAAAACACGTGGATGCCATCCTGTTTTAGAGTTCAGCTTGTTGCAGTCAACCGACATTTGATATGAATTAATCTTTTGAACATTTATTCACAAATGGCAAATCACAGAATCCCAGAAAGGGTCAGGTTGGAAGGGGCCACAGTGGGTCATCTGGTCCAACATCCCTCAAGCAGGGTCATCCTAGGGCATATGGCACAAGATTGTTCTTAAATAGCTCCCGTGAGGGAGAATTCACAACCTCTCTGGACAATCTGTTCCCAGTGCTCAGTCACCTGCACAGTAAAGAAGTTTTTCCTCATGTTCAGGTGGAACTTCCTGTGCATCAGTTTCTGCCCATTGCCTCTTGTCCTGTGGTTGGGCACCACCAAGAAGAGCCTTGAAACATCTTCTTGACACTCTCCCTTCAATACTGATAAACATGATGAGGTCGCCTCTCAGTTGTCTCTTCTCGAGGCTGAACAGGCCCAGCTTCCTCAGTCTTACCTCATGAGAGAGAAACTCCAGTCCCTCTGCAGGACCCTCTCCAGGAGCTCCATGTCTCTCTCTTGTCCTGAGGAGTCTGGAACTGGACACAGCACTCCAGCTGCCTCACCAGGGCTGAGCAGAGGGGCAGGATCACCTCCCTTGACCTGCTGGCAATGCTCTTCCTAATGAACCCCAGGATCTCATTGGCCTTCTTGGCCACAAGGTCACTGGTGGCTCATGGACAGCTTGTTGTCCACCAGGACCCCCAGGTCTTTTCATTTCTGAGTCATATTCCCAACAATAGGAAAATACAACCTATTTTAATTACATTGGCATATATTCATTGGATTAAAATACGAAGAGTTATTTTATACTAGCAAAACTAATTTTTTTAATGTTTAATATTTATGACTTACATTACTAAAAATCAAGTTAGTCAAGAATATATTTACAGGATATTTTTATAGGAAATTTACAAAAGAAAACAAAGATGGTTGGATGGTATAAGTAAATAAATATAGATTCTAATGAATAACAGCAACAAAGTTGTTTTATGTCTGTACTTGGGACAATGTTGCTATTAAAAACAAGAGTCTGGGAGATTTATGGAGAACAGCCCTTCAAAAAAAATGTCAAGGGAGCCAAAATTGAGTGCATATGTTGTTCATCACAGTAGATTAAAAGGAATGTCTGCCTAAGAGTTAATAAATACCTGTAGGATTATTCAGCATGCTCCTTCATCTCTCTCTTAATCAGGATGAAATTAAATCTTCTGCTAATCAATGTAAGACCCCACTGGATCCTGAGATGAGCAGTGGACATGACCTGACCAGCCTTACTAGGGAAGAAATTTTCCTCGGACTTTGCAACCAAACTCCTGTTGAACAAACCAGGGTCAGAGTTGCACATGATGCAGTCTCCTCTGCCTTCCTTTGCTCCTTCTGATTGAGGTGATGTTGACCAGCACTGTGATCTCATCACTGATGATGGCAGCTATGAGGTGTGTGTGTACCAAGCTTTTCTTCCTCACATCTTTCACACTCTTCTTTCTGCTTTACTAAGTTGCTTACCTGCAGAGTAGTGCTGTACACTGAGATATAAAACTGTATACGTGCTAATTTAGAAACTTACCTTTAAATTTACCTTTCCTTGAAAGCCAGCTCTTGGATAATCTGCCATGGTCCATCAGCCCAATGGGCTTCCCCATGCAGGAGGAGAGCTCTTGGTCAAGCAAGGAAGCCTGGGTTGCATGGGATGAGAGCCTTTCCCTCCCCCCTGCCATTGCTGCTGGCTGCTGTAGAGCTCCCATGGGGATGAAAACCCATCAGCCTGGGCAAAGCACTGGCTGGCACTTCAGGAGAGGCCAAGCTGCTCCCTTCCGAGTGCAATCTGGATGCCTTAGGCAAGGCTTTTTTGGCACCCACCTGGCTGTGGAGGACATCAGCTGGGGCCAACCACCCAGAAGACTCAGACTGCACGGGACAGCCCTGACACAATAGGTCTTGGGATTTACTGCAGTGAAGACGAGGAGGCTTTTTAATTCCCTAGCTCCCCCTTCCACCAAACCTGATAGTCTGGAGACAGCTTGAGAGCTTCAGCAAGTGGGTGATGAACTGCTGCTAATTGCTCTATACCTTTTAAATCCACACTTGCCTGACCCCAGGTAAACTCCCTGTGTTTTCCTTCCACAGTCCTGCTTTGGAAACACTGAAGGTGGAGGAGCAGTGTGTGAAGGTTTTTAAAAGCCTGCTGATTACCTGTGGGCCACAGCCATGAAAACATGGTGCCCCTCACTGTTATAGGAATTCCCCTATTAATTTTGTCAAAAGTTTCATACATGTGTCAAAAGCTAGTGACATATTTCTCCTGAAATGTTGCTCCACCAAATTAGTAAATGTTGCTGCATAAGCATTCTGATCCTGATTCAGCAAGTAACCAGCTACCTCAAGGTCTTCTAAATCAAGAACTTTGTGCTGATGGAAGAGCATTGTAAATGCCTGAGTTAATTTTAACCTACTGTACACATCTGCATTTCTTTCATACTTTCTCAAGCTTAGAATACATTAACTTTTATCTTCTTAAGGCAGAGAAATAAGTGTTCATATGTGATATGATATCACTTATGTTCATAAGTGATAGTCCAGCCTGACACAGCCTGAATGACCCTCATGTTTTGTAAATTACATATAATCAGTGAAACTGGCTCTGATGTAAGAGATCCTTCGTTGAAAGATGGCCAAATATTGGCCTTGGGCATACAGAGTAGCAGTGCAAGGGAAATGGAGTACTAGAATTTGGGAACAAACAAACAACTTACACCATAACAGAAGAGGTCAACAGAAGTTAACAAGAGACAGAAAATTATTTTCATTTAAATATGGAAATTGAATTATTGTATGAACCATGATGGAAGAGAAAACTGTTTTAGATGAGTAAATAATCTTTCTGTCACATTCTCTGAAGTATAGAAATACTGAATAACGTAGCTGGTATGTTGTTCCTATAAGTTTCTCTAGAACAATGCTGTACTTCCAAACAGGGACAGCCTGACCTCTTTAATGGAAGAGATCACTGTACTAGCACAGAGAGTAAATCACTTCCTTGGCAAGCTAGGCATGGTTTTCATTAAATCTGCCTCTTAACCCAAATTCTCCAAAGTTACAGGGGTTTAAATGCTTAGTGCATTAGAATCATGTTTTGGTCAGAGGATTCAGAGCTGCCTTTGGTGCTTCCTTAAGCTGCCTCAGCAAAGTGTGTGGTAGGCATGAGAGTGTGGGTTATGTTGTTCACTATGTTCTCTTTAATGCAGTGAGTGCCAGAAGTTAGGCTGGTCAAAACCAGAACTGGTTTTTGTGTTTGTCTTTTTTCTTTTTAAAATATAATTTCAAATTAATTGCTAACTTTCATGTTTTATTTTTTTTAACCCTTTCCACTCCCTATTTGAAATTTTAATTTAATTGGAATATGAAACAATATGAAGAAAATTCTCTTCAAAATGGTCTTTGGAAACATTTGTTTCCATGGAACAATAAATAGGAACCACCTTTCTACCTTTCTAATAATTAACATTCCTTGCTGGGTGAATCAAGGTGTGTAAAATGCATTTGTTGGTGTCAAGGCAGCCCCCTCCAATCCCATAAATAATGTTTCAGGGGAAATTTACCTGTCTGTCCTTGAATAATAGGCTGTCATATTAGCTAACATATTCAGGTGTCAAGAATCTGGATTGTTTAGATAATATTAAATCAAACAACTTGGGGACAAACCCAAAACACACCGATTAACAAAATAATATATTCAAATAAAAAATCAATTTATAACAGTCACACATGAAGTCTGATAAACAGAAGGGCTGATGTTATTTCCCTGCAAAGTACCTGGAGCCTAATCTTATTTTAAACTACAGATACGTCTCACAGTATCCTGCTATGTCATATAAATTGGATTTTCTGATCCTTTTTACACACGGTCATGGAAGGTGTGTAGGGAGAAGAGTAACAGGTGGCAGGGCACTGTTGTGAGACAACCTTGTTTAGACAACCTTAGTGTTCAATTTAGAAGCTCCCAGAATAGAAAAGGTGGAGCCAGTATTTAATTACTGTGACGAAATAATGTATTTCATCAGCTGTAAACAAAATTAATCACATTTCTTATGATGAAATATGATGCAAATAGTTACTTTTGATTTTGAGAATGTCAGAAAATTAGAGTCCTGTTGCATTATGATTAATTGATTCAGAATGGTTCTTGCTGAGTAATTTTAAGCCTAATGAGAGTCCCTTCATTCAATTTGTTATCCATTCTCTTTTCACAGAAACCGTAATGGTCTCAGGTGAAAATTTAAACTGTGTTTCATAAAATATAGATCTTCTGAAAAATAAGTTATATTTCCAAGATTTATGAACACCCTTTAAAACAATGCAGTTTCAAAGAATTGAGATTGATTTATGTGTTTCAAAAAAGAAAAAGCTGTTCCAGTGAATTTGTACTTTTGCCTACCTGCAAGAACCAGAAGTGTAATCAGAGTGGTCTAATAAGAACTGGTACAAGACATGGTATACAGGCAATACCTCTGTAAGTCTGTATGCCAGCCTGAAATATGTCACATAGATGCACAGCACCCATCCTGTGTCCTGTTTCTGGCAGTTATCAGTAAACTATCATTAGCTAGTGATTAATTAAGGGAGGTACACCTGAAGTTGTTAGGACCAGTGGGCACTGGCAGGAACTGTGTTTACTTTTTTGCATATTTCATCTTGTCAAACTGCATTAGGATATAAGTTGTCATAGTATCTTATCCTTTATGACAGTTGACAGGATCACACTGTGACACAATGCACATGGAACAGTGACACACAATATACCAAAATATGACGGCAAAGATGGGCTTTGGGAAAATTAAATCAAACATGTCTCTTGAAAAATGTACGTGGAAACACACCGTGACCAGTAATTTGCATGAAACAGAAACACATCATCTTCCTCATGTTACATGAGCATGTGAATGCCACCAGGACCAGGATTGCACCTGAATCTCCTGTTACAGTCACTGTGAGTGGAGGAGACAGAGGAAATGCCAGCACGATGCCAGTTGCACGGAGGCAACAGACTGTAGGTCTGTGGAGGTCCATCTCTATAGCACATAAAGAATATATAGTGTACTTCAAATATGCTGAATGAATATTTGCTTTCCACAGAACTGAGAGCAGGTGGAAATGGCAGGACTCAGTTTCTTGGCACTGTACTTAAGCCATGACTTTTGAGCTACAGACGTATACAGCTGCTCTGGAAGTCAGGCAACTCCACTCAACAGCTCCCAGGCTACTCAAAGGGATACTGTCCTGCTCTTGCAAGCTCACAATTGTATCTTGCCTCTCATGACTGGGCAGGAAACAGGAAGAGACGTAATTCTCACAAATTTTCAAAAGGGATGCAAATACTCCTAACCCTAAGCTGCTCAGTTATCATGTAATGCCCTTTGCCTTGTACATAATTTGATATTGCTAGTATTTGAAAACTGATGTAATGTGCAAGATCTACTTTACCTTGTTACCAAGGCGTGCAGTGATCTAACTGGTCTGTGTCTGTTCCTGGTCCACCCCAGCTGTCCCTGCAGAGTACTTTCTTAGGCATCCATCTGCACTCCCTCTTGTCAAATTCCATTTCACACAAGGAAAACTGTTTGATGTGCATAAATTTTCATTGTGATACCTGTGATTACTATTGTTTACAGCTGATGAAATTCAAAGTTTTATTCACAGTAATTAGATATGAGCTCGGTCCTTTTCCGGGAGCCATTAAGCTGAATCCTAAAGCTGTTTAAAAGAGGTCGTCTCACAGCAGTGCCTGCATCAGCATCTAACAGAATTTAACACAGTTGAGGCTGAACTTTCCGGAAGTGGATTAACTTCATGCTTTCACCATCTGTACTTGTGGATGTGTTACTCCTCTCAGACCTGCTGAGCTGAAACCTTTTGCTACAAGAAGGAAGGACTTGTTTACCCTGCCCTTGCTCGTTTCTCCAGCCTGAGTGTGAAGAGATGCAAGCCCATTCCCTGAGCTTTGACTTTCTGGGGACAGCAGAAGCAATATGATCCCCTTTTCCTCTCCTGTCAGACACCACACTCTGCTAAACTGTGCCTACAATGTGCTTACCCTAGCTGAGAAATCCTCCTCCAGGAGATCAATTTTTGCAAATGGAATCATCCTGTGGCAGATGGAAATGATATGTTCAAAACAGCATCCCACACCCATTGGTAAATGATGCTCTTACATGTGTGAATTCATTATCTCTGTAGGGGCAATACAGAACTGAGTCATGACATAACCCAAGGTTATCTTTAAGGATGAGATGAAACTGCCAGGCATAATGCCTTGATTGATGAAGATAGAGCGTTGACAAATGAATATATGATCTGCTCAAATTAAAAGGAAATTCAATTCACAGGCTGAAACAGCATTTAGATACCATTAAGTATGAGATAGAAACTGACAAGTCACTAAATTCTTCAGTGAGAAGAGTGTCCTATCTGTGACTTTTCCGGCTTTTTAAAGTTTATCCTGCAGGTGTAATTATTTACCTACAGTTATCATGTGTGTTGTCATTTTCTCCTTTGTGACACAGTGTTTTAAAAAACGTCTTTTTTAGCATACACTCTACAAAAACATTCCTTCCCACAAATACAACACATTGCATTTAACATACTCCTGAATCATACAACATATATACCTGTGGATGTTTCCTCTATGTATTATTAATGTTTTGGTATGAACTGATCACACAAAACAAGAAAAAATAAGGAAGGCCTTTTGCAGAAGATAACCCTGCATAATATTTTAGTAACCAAGTATGCTTATTTTGTTAGTCTCTTTGTATATACATAGATCACACAATCACCCTACCAGTCTACTCACAGAAACTGTGTTTTGGTTTCAGAGAACCCATTATCACTGAATCACAGAATCATAGAATCATAAAATGGCCTGGGTCAGAAGGGAGCCTAAAAATCAACTACTTCCAACCCTCCTGCTGTGGGCAGGGACACTTTTCTCTCCCAGAGCCTCATCCAACCTGGCCTTGGACAATTCCAGAGATGTGGCATCCATAACTTCTCTGGTCAACCTATTCCAATGCCCCACTTGACCTTTGTTGCCCATGGACACTGCTTTAGTGTATTGACTTGGTCCCTTTCTCTGTTTTTTAAAAATACTTGCTGTCATGCAATAACATTACCATACTCAAGGGCAAGGACAAGACTCTGGGCTTGTCTCTACATCCAATTCTGAGACTCCTGTTGGACAGAAGAGTAGAATTCCCAGCAATATAAAACCATTTCACACCAGAATTCCAGTAACTGAACTTTCAGAATGCATTGGGAAGTGACTTTATATTAGTTATTGCATTTTTACTGTGAAAAATTGCATCTCATTCTTCCCTATTTTTATCTCTTGGACTTCTGTTGAACGTAAACTGAATTTGACACCCAGTTGCCTCTAAATAAGATCACAGATATTCCATTTTAGGCCTTGGAAACTTCATAGGTCAAGGAAGAAGGTCCTCACCCAAGTCAAGTTATTCCTGGGCATGTTAAATAAAGCCTGAACATTCATAGAAGACAGTGCTGGAACAAATATCTGACATCTCTGAATACATATTTGCCAGTGATGAAGAAGATGAAGTAGAAGATTTGGGGGGTTTTTTGGTATCCGTCTGGACATTTGTTTCCCTATCTGTTTCAATTCAAAATTTCCTAGCTCCCAAAGAAACAAGTCCTTGAATATATATATTTCTCCAAATTATTCTATGCTGATTAAATGGACTTTATGATTGAAAAATGTAGCTATTGTATAACAATTACTATTATCAATACTATTATTATTACTACTTTTTTTTACATCCTTATAAAAGTGTCTAGGGATTTAATTTTGGCAAAGAAGTGGATGTCTCTAAGTGTGTATGTACATTATGCTAACAACCTTTCTGTCTGCTCTTACTCAGTTTAGAAGCATTTTTACTTTCAAGAGACAACTCTAACACTGTCATGAATAATAATATCAGTAATAATAAAACTTAAAATCTTTTTGTTAACTCCACTGTATAAGTCAGCACACTCAAATTACAACTGGAGTACAAGACACTTGGGGCTGACCTTATTCTTGATAGAGTTAGGGTCCTCTTAGAGTTAAAGGACATTCAAATTTATTCTCTTAAGGATTTAGATACACCCTTGAAAAAGATTCCAAAACAATATTGACCTACACAGTACTTTATTCTGAGGGACTTATTCTGAATCTGCTTTTTGTGTTGCTTCATATAAAAAATGTGTTAATGCACTGAAATTGCTGCATAGCTGCAGGAAAAAAGCACTTAAACCTAAAGGTGACATTGAGAAGCTAAACAAAAAGAAAGGGGATTTGAAGTGACAGGCAAAGGTAGAATAGCAAATATCTTGTTCAGAACCTGTTATTTTATGTATGGCCATTAGTTTCACAAGTGATGATTCAGTGGGAAGACTTTAATCAAGACTGGAACCCCTGAACACCAAGTGCCACAAAGCATGGACATGAAACACAGCTCCCACTTTAAACAACATCCCATACAGCTAACAAGTAAAAGTAGAGTGGAAGGAAGAAACGAAGCAAAACCAAGGCAGGATTCATACATTCCATGCTAATTTCATTACTTATGGCTACTGTCCTAGGATTTGACAAATCCATGTATATCAGCTGCCTGCCAAGACTGGCAAATTTCAAAACACCTAATTTATATCTGATAATAACAGTCAGTTACATGGTTTTTTTAAATGTCTTAATTTTTCAGAGAAGTTAAGCACTCAGCTCCCAACATTTCCAAGTGAGGTAGTCTTCACAGGCCTTTCAGAAAGATCACCTTGATGTTTGCAGTGCTGCTGTAGCAATTATCTGATTTAAAAGAAGGTAGAAAACTTCATATACTGAAATGATCAGTGGAACATGCCCTGGCACCTACTGCCAGCTCCAGCAAACTAGAGCCACAACACTACAACACTACCACAATACCTAATGATGATCTTCCTATGTTATATTTGGACCCTGTGGTGGGGTTTACATAGAATAGCTACAGGTATTGAAAACCTACACTGCTCAATAAGCCAGAATGAAAAATTAATCATGGAAAAGTGGTACTTAGAGGTATTTTTCATCTCACCCAAAAGTAGAAGTCCAGAACTGGTCAGGTGAATTTCCATTTTACAGCAAGCTCTATCTGCATCTCAAAATCAGTTACTCCTTTCAGAAAACTAGTCCAGACTACCACTCCTGTGAACATTAACCCAAGCTTGCTACCCACTGGGTGACAAGAGTGCCTGAGTCTCCCTTGTGAATCTACTGCAAGGGGATTTAAATCGTGCAAGTGCTAATTTAATAATGATCCTATAAATAGATTGTGCATTACTCACTTGAAGCAATTCAGTACAGTACAAATCTAGGTCAGAATTATCTTAAATGAACTGTACCATTCTTGAAACAGAAACCTTATTTTTTCAGCTAATGAACAGTAGGTTGCATGTTAGAGGGTTTTTTAATAATTGGCAAAATACTCACAATTTTCCCCTTTTTAGATACATAATACACACCTTGTGATTGCTGTGAACTGGAAGACCCCTTTTAAGGAGTGAGGGGAAAAATAAGCAGCACATTTGTCCAAAACTTCTTTTCCAGTTGCACGGTAATTATGTATGTGTCACTGCCTTCAGATATTCACCACAGAGAATAAAGGCAATTAAAAGCTTCTTACGCCAGAGATATTTGTACCTATTAAGAGGAGACTGTGGCCAATACGTGGTAATGAGACCTGTGCTACTAACGTGGAGGATTTTAACAAAGCAAAAGCTTTAAAAAATCCATGTATGTTTTGGGCGAGAAGACAAAGAGCCAGAATGAATCAGGATGTTTCAGCTTTTAGGATTTGGCAGGACAGGATGAGAGTGCTGTCATGGGCAGGGGCCTCTGAAACTGCATGTGAGTAGATGGCACCGGTGGGTTAGGGAGCTACAGGCACCCGTTTGCCCTGGTATCCCATTTTTGGCCACTGTTCTGGCATCTGTGGAGAACAGAGGATCATACCAAGGTTCCCAGTGTGGTCATTGACCCTGTGGAAGTGGGACTCGGAGCAGACACCCTGAGTCTCAGAGCAGGAGGATGCCTTGAGCCACTCCACAGGAGCCACTGCTGAGGCTGTGTTACACGGGTGCTCTCAAACATGCCCCCCACTGTGGGGCAAGGATGGCTTGCTCTTGGTTCTCAGGCTGCTCAGAGACCCAGCCTGGAGGGGTTTCCAAAGAACAGGTACCTCCCGACTCTCTTCTGGTTAACCAAGCCAGGTTCACTCATCCTGTCATACTATTCAAACATGCTATTAGTGTTACAGTCCTGGGACAAGGCATCAGAGGCACGTGTTCCCCTTTCAAGCACAATGCTCTAACAGTCCTCTTTCTTGGTTTGCCAGATCACTGACTGGGGAACTCACATGAAATATTTGGAAAAGGGGCTTAAATCTCCTGGGCAGACAAAAGAGTGTAGGCCTTAGGACATCCATTTGCTGAAAAGACAATTTAACAATATGCACACTAGACAGAGAGTGATCATCACCACAGTCTTCTTTGGCTCTGTCTTAAAGGCAAGGGGAATTGCAGCTTCATTTTTGGCAAGGAATCCAGCCAACAAATCTTCACCCCAATATCATCTACAGGATGGAGGAGTTGGATGTGGACTTGCCAGGTCCCACACACTGGATTGATTATATGGATCTAGGCACATTATGGTTGCTTATGGTTGCAGCTGATCCAGCTGCATCCACCTGGAAAAAAAAAATCTCAGCACTTCAGGCTAACACAAGAGAAAACCCTTTTCAAGACTGCAGTTCTGGACTGGTGCACATTTTAGATTTGGCTCAAAGCCAACAAGTAACATGTCAACTCCTGATTTGTATCCCATTATAGCCAGCTCCCAGCAACAAAATTCTCACTAGCTTTAACTAGAAAAGGTTACAGCTCTCAGTATTGTTTCTTATTTCAGAGCTGTAATACCATGGATGACCTTGCCTTGTAATCTCATACAGGGGAAAAACACATTTATGCTGAGGCACCAATGGTAGAAGTGCCTGCTGGACAGGCCAATATTTTCCAAACCATGCTTGCTTAAAGCATAAATAAATGACAAATAAAATCAACAGATCCCTTTGTTGTGTAAAACCGGAATGGAAAAGAAAGCAGCCCAATTGATCACTGTTATGTTTGGTCTCTCTGGAGTCATTATGCCTGAGGAAAAAAAGAAAAACCCTATAAAAGCCAGAGTTGCATAATGCCCTTCGGGTTATGCTGCTTACAAAGAAAGATATGAATCACTGTTGTTTTTCTACCTGTGAGTTGGACCATTAGCTTTAAAACCTTGTAGAACAAATAAATGCCACTTTTGTTTCTGAAAACAACCTAATCTAACATAGAGCTAACATTTATTTTATTGCATGATAAAAGAAGCCAAGAAGGATAAATAAAAAGGAAAGAGGGAGAATGCGAATTTGAAGAAACGGGTAGGAAGAAATAGTTGATATTACTGAAAGAATGCTTTGGCTCTTAAATGATAAAGGTGGGAATGAGTATTTTTCTTTTGTTTATTGGCATAATCCCATGAAAAAGCAAGTACTCAGAATAGTACTGTCCTATCTTTAGAGACATGTTTCATTTTGCCTTCTATGGAAAAGCTGAACAGAAGGGGAGGATCCTGGCTGCTGTCATTGAAGCTGTTTCAGTCAGAGTGAATAAAAAGCACAGCTGCCAGAAAAGATACAAAGTCCAAATATTCATTTTCTCATTAAAATTGGGCTTTATTGCTAGTGGATGCAAATAGGCTGGGAGATTAATTTCTCCCTGCATTGAGAAACTAACAATGGAAAATGTCATTCTGGTATCAGTCAATACAAATAAAGCAAAGATTCCATCTCACCACCACAGAGAATGCAATGGTGCTGGTCCAAAGTTCACTGATACTACACCAGGGCCAATTTCGAAAAATTCTTGGTAGAATTCCTAGGAGAAATGTCATAATTGCAGAGGATTCCTCAGAAAAATAGATTAGTCACAATATTTTAAATATCTTTATCCTTCAGGTTTGAAGAATTTAAAGTAAAAATAAAGATCATAGTCAAGATAAGATTTTTAGAAAAGCCTTTATAACCACAGAAATATGTGATTGATACAAAACACAAAACCAATAAAAACCCTACTGCTGTTTAAATGGTCAAATTTGGCCAAGCTAGTTTAAGGTTAATATCTGCTTTTAGTCTACAATAAGCTCAGCAGGGGTGAGCTTTACATGGTTGTGAAATGAATTGCATGGCTGAACTATTGGCTTTCCCCACAGGGACTAGAAGTCGAGGACTGCTCTTTTCGTTGGCCACACACAATACAGGACAGAGGTGTCTCTGAGTTATCTCGCATTTAACAACCAGCTGCTAGCTGAGAATACAGAATTAGATGCCTGCAATCATTAAAAAAGGAGAATTAGGTGACTCAGAGCAGCAATCCAATCAAACCCACATACTGCGCTGCCTAGGGCTAGGAAGTAAGAATAACTCTTCAGGCACACACCTGGGATGTGTGTCTGAAACTGTTCCTCTTCCTTCAGTCTGTTCAGCCTTCATGAAACATCTCTGTTCAGGGACAGCAGCACACCTTCCCCAGGTGGACACCTAGAGTCTTCCTTCAGTGAATTGAGTGCTGTCACTGAGACTTTCCTCTGGCAGTAGCTCACCGCCACTCACAGCTGGGGTGTGGGCTACAACCAACCCGTGTGATGACATCACAGTCACAGGGCATGCACCCCATACAAACACTGGGGGGGGTGCAGTTCAGGAGCCAAACCCCTTTCTGGTAGTCAAAACTCACTCGTATTTTTCCTCAATAAAGACAAAAATGGTAACAATATTACCTTGTCCACCTGAAGCAAATTAGTAAAGTATTACAGTCCTTCATCAACTCCCTCTCCTCCACTCACAGGCTAGATTACATTTCTCCCAGCCATAGTTACCTGGCCATTGCCCTCAGCTTTTCTCTTGCTGTATTTTCATCCTTTCCTGCCTAATATTGAACCACAGAGCCTTTTAGAGGATCTGTTTTCTCTGATAGATTTGCAATTTTGTCCCAGCAGAACAGCACAGTCAAAACTCAGCCATGGCAGGCCTCACCTGGGGCCAGAATTTCCCTGCTGGAGCTATCCTGTGTATAAAACCCAGGGAGGTGATCCAAGCACCAGAGCACTTTAGTTAGTATGTCAAAACGTGTCTGAAAGGTAAAAACGGAGAAAACCTTGTCATTGCGAGCAACACCACCTGCCTGGCCTTTTTGGATTAAATATCGGTATGGAAGCTACTTCAGGAACCCCCCAATAGCTCCTATTTGAGGTCTGGTATAATAAGGATAAAATTTAAGCCGCCCCGAAGCACTCTCAGGGTTTGTTGAGTACCACAGATGTCCCCGTCGAGTTGGTTGGCCTGACTTGAGAGAAAAGCCGCTGCTACCCTCCCACAACCCGTTCCCAAGTGATGGCAGCAGCTGGGCTTAGTTAAACAGTTACCAAGCAAAAGTCATCTTCTGGCTCTGCTGTGAAAAAGCTTTTTCTAAATATTATTTCCACTACTTATTTAATTCTACTAAAAGGGCAAAACATTCTCTTGAGAATAATGCTTTGGCTCAGTCAGTCAGTCAGTAACGTGTTTTGAGTATTACTGGTCTATTTTAAGTGAGATTTATTATCTAGATCTTAATTTATTAAATCTGTAGGTTTTGCTTTATTTGTTTATATTTATTTTTTATGGAAAGGGAATAAATTCTCCTATAATTCACAGGCTTAAAAATAACTTATACAACACTATCATTTATTTTGAAGCCTACTTCATGGTGTATAAAAAAGCCTCTTCATGCTTTTGGAAAGTTACCACAAGAAAATCAAAGTCTTATAGGAAGAATCGTCTGCAGTGAAGACCAGTTTAAAAGCTCTGTGTTGTGAAGACAGGTTTTTATTTACTTCAGTTTGATTTAAAGACTTCTAGCAGTCTGTTCCCTACATCTTGTATTTGTCCTAAATTGTGGATTTCACTTGATGAAAAATCCCAGCATGTACTATCACAATTTTGGATCAGCTTTCTTCACATTCAGATGGAGTAGATTTCTGGCTAATAAGCTACATGTTCCTTACCTGGGATAACTTTTCAGCAGTCCACAGGCATCAAAGAAACTGTGGATGAAGGACTCTCATCTGTGTTTTCACAGACTATGCACTTAAGAAAAACAAAGTATGAAAATGTGTATAGCCTACAGAAGACCTTGAATACAGCTTTTCTCCTTGATAACATTTCTAGTCTTAACATAGAAAAAACCCACCATCCTGAACTTTAACACAGACAGATGTTCAAATTAGTTGCTTCATGTATTGCAGAATTTTATTTCAGGTTTCTCAATTCCTGTTTAGATTTGGTTAAACCTAGCCACATGCTGACAATAGGGGACATAACTCAAATATTCAGAGCAGAAGATATTTATTGTGTCTTGGCGGACCAGATTGGAAAACTCAAAGAAAACATTTTACAGGTTTGAGTGCAACCTGAGGAAGTTATCTGTATGTGTGCAGTCTGTCTATCTCCCTGTCCCTTCAGGGAAGGAAAGAAGGCACTATATAAAAGGAAGGCACCTCTAAAAGAAGGAAAAAGGGCCCAGAAAGGGGTAAATTATTTTTTTCATATATAATATGTGTCCATGACCTTTTCCATTTCTCCATGCTTGCTTTATCTTTTGACCACCAAATAGTATCTGGCAACAGTAGCACGTTATTACAGTTGTTTAAAAGCATTAATAAGTTCAGATATTGTACTTTCTATTGACATTTAGCCAGCAAAGAGCAGAATGGAGAATGACATACTCCAAAAGCACTAACACATGGTATTGATAAAACCACTGGAACACATACTGAAAAAAATCAATCTATTGCTTTAGTGACTGATGCCTCCTTATTTTGCAGTTTTCACTGTCCTCAAATGTGCTAATTACATCAGTTATTGCTTGCTGTGCTGAATGGTTTTGTGGCTTCATAAATCATCATCAAACATTTAAAAAGCCTCACCCATATGAAGAATAAGCAATAAAATGCTGTAAGTTCAAACAGAAAACTTTAAAGAATGAGATTTTGTCTTGATTTTCCCCACAGTTCCTGTAACAGATGCACATCCTAACGAGGAGTAGAAGAACTGGTAAAAACATTGGCTCCCAGACACTGAAGGTCTCAACAGTAGAAGAAACTGAAATCAGCACCACCAGAATTGGTACACACCTGGTGCCTGAATGCTGTATGTCAGGTCCCCCCAAAGTAATTAACTCGATTTCAAACAGCACTGATAAATGCAATAAAAACTACATTTGGTCATCTGGATTTTTCACTTGTGTTTCTCTAGGTGGGTTCCCTCTCATTGATCTGTGCTGTCACACATTTAAAAGACTTGAAGCACAGAGTCTTTTAAAGAGCTACTTGTTATCACAAGATTTGAGAGTTAGCAGCCTTGGATCCTCATGTTTCCCTCACAGCTGAATAATTACTTTGCTCTGTGATTCTGAAGAAGTCATTTTCTGTCCAGCAAAGGATGGAAGAATTAATATTAAATGTGGAATATCCAGGAGTGGTGATAAATTCATAGTGACTCTGAAAAGTCATACCAAGTAAATCCAAAAAAGAACGAGTGAATGAGTCAGAAATCTCAGCATCAGAGAAAATAACTCATTCAGATTCAGCCTAAGAAACAGAAAAGTAATTTCTGATAGTTGGATTTTTTGAATTTACAGGTAAATATGTGTAATTTTATTTCCAGAATCCTGGACTAAAGATATTAAAGCTGGAAACATGGAAAAGAAAACAATTTGGATCCAGTGACAAAGTGCCAGTAAAGACAACAGGAGGGAAAAAAGGAAAAATGCCCAACTGATCAGGAAAGGAAAAGCAAAAAATGTACTGTAATTAAAGTGTCAAGAGAGATACTTGATATTAAATGCAAATAATTTCTCTGTATTTTTCAGGTTTTCTAGGATTGAACCAAATATTTATGTCCTCTAGATCAAGAATATTTTTACCATTTAAGACAGAAATTTCTGTCAAGTATCCAGGCTTCTGCAATCAAACCCTTTTAAAACTAAAGCAGCAGATGTGCTACAGCAGTCAAGCTTCTTACAAACTGCAATACCCTTTCTAGAATAAAGCTGAAAAAAAGATTTAAGAGCAGTTGAAAAGTACCATTTTACTTGAATGTAGGTCAAGAATATATAAAGGATTCTTTTTTCTTTGAGCATGTTAGCTACTCATAGTGAGCTATCCTTTTGCTTCTGGAATCTAAAGTTTTGACCTGGATGCTTAGGGCCTGACTTATTTCTGCAGTATATCGTTTATGTACCAATTCCCCAACACTGCTTTTAACAGCAAGAAGACTTTTGAAGGAGCTTTTTTAACACTGAACTACAAGCCTTCAATACACAGTTTATTTCATTGCTCCTTTAGACTGTTCTGCAGTATTCAGAGCCTGGATGTAACAGCACAGAAAAAAAATTACAGAACTCCTACTGCAGTCTGTGAGTCACTCGTTATTTTGTCACAGTTTTATTCTCCAGTATTACTCTATGTCATTTCACTGAATTTTTCTTCATTAGGCCATTTGGAAACCAAATGGGAAGTTCAGGATGAGCCTGTTTCTGACAAAAGTCTCCTCTAAACTTCAATTTGCACACTTGATGGGGAATGTAAGCTGCAGAATACACAGTCACCAGTTACACTGCTTTGAAGGAATTGGAACAATATCTGGAATCAGGTTCAGTGTTTCATCTCCTAAGAGAAGTGGAGAGGATGCACAGAATGGTTTTACAGTGCTTTTTGAATCTGTCTAGGGACTGTCCCATGCTCTGGGCTTGAGAGATTACAGCATGTTGCCCACTCTCCTTTTCTGTCCTTTGGCTGGTTCCCCTGAAAATCCTTGTTCTGGGAACTGAAAGAGAAGGTAATTATTCTTTACTTAATGGGTGATTTCTCTGTTGGGTCAGTTCTCCATCAGGGAGCTACTTGGGGCTCAGAAGACATTTAAGACTTTTGTAAATATTTGTAGGAAGCAAACTTAAACTCAGAATTTTATTGACAACAGTATGTGGTTATGGTTGGTGGAATGGTCAGAGCCAGGTTCAGATGTGGAGGTGGAGGGAGACTTGAAAAGTCACAGGCAGCTCGATCTGTATATCTGAACCACAGCTGGCTGATGGGGCACCGTGTGAAAATGCTTCCATTGCACAGACCCTAAGCTAGGGCTGGGAAACCACCACTGAGCACGTGTCCCTGGTAAGTGGCAAATGTCTTGGACACAAATGACCACGAAGATGCTGCCTGAGGTGCGGGAGGGAGGGTGCATGGGGTCCTTCAGGAAGACTTTCTGTCTAATGGAGACTGTGAAGGTCATCAGATTCAGGTTTCCACCAACCTCCTCTGATTGGATGTGCCCTTCACAGACAGCTTGGAGGATGGATGAGTAGAGTGGATCTTCTTTTATGCTCTGTGCTTGTCAGGCCATCCCCACAAGGTCCTGTGGCAGCACAGGCTAATGTCATTGCTGATGATGCCATCAATGTCAGCATATGTCACCAGTGAAAGAACAGAGTGCTAAAATGGTTGCTCAACTTTCCACAAGAGAAGAGGGTAGATCCCTGTGAGGTGTGTACTGTGCATGTATTCACTGAAGCTGAGGCTCACGTGGCTGAAGTGGAATAGCACCTTTACAGCTGCAATAATCACATGAACTGTGAGAAACTCCATTAATATTCTCAGTACAGCTGGACACCTCACTTTTCCAGAACCCAGTGATGGTAACTGGAATGTCATGGACAGTGACAAGTAGGGGAGTGTTTTTAAGACTTCAGTAACAGAAGGTTCTTGACTTGAGTACTTTAGTACTGAACTGCTAATCTACTCCCACACAGGTCTGGCATACCAAATACCCAAAGGGTGATACTGATTTCTGACACAGACTGGGCCTAGAACAAATTGAACTATTGCTCTGTACCCCATACCAACCCCTGAAGAAAAGCTGAATGAACAGACTCCTGAACCTTGTACCTGGAAAATAACAGCCCACTGCTGACATGGAAGCCAGCAGGCAAACTTAGGCCACTATCCTGACATAACAAGGCTGATACGAACATCAGGAGCCTTCAGTCTTCTTATCAGGGCTCTGAGAACCAGCAGGCGGGTGATTGGAGCTAGTACCCACGTGCAACTGCAGCCCTGAGAGATGACAGTGGGCTTGCACCATAGAGAGCACTCATGTGGTCCTCCCTGCCCTGTGGTGGCAGGCAGCACTGAGGCTGTGCAGTGCTAATGTGGATGGGGTTACTCTCAGGATGGGCCTCTCTCTCTGGAAGCCACAACTAGGGCAGCTTTAGAAGTAACTCAGGCATGGTAGTTTAACTTCATTCTATTTAGAAGTAAATCCATGCATGTTTAAAATGTTTGCTAACTCTAGAGCAGGCACACGTTACCCATTGTATGGCTCGTGTTCAGCATGCAGGTATGCAGGTAAGTGTGTTTGGCATATTAAAGCACTGGAAAAGACACATTTGATTGAAGACTTGATTTGATTTTTTGTTTGTAATATGTTTTCACATTGAAAACTTAATTAAAAGCAGATTTGATATATCCATCATTATGGACTGAAAATATCTACCTGTAGCTTTAGAAAACAAATAAGTTTCACTTCAAAAAAGTAATTCTGTTACAGCTCTTTAAAAGGTGGGCTCAATGCAAACATCCACAATTTTTTAAAAATGTTTGTACTCATCAAATACCTTCCAAATCATCCCCAATCCTGTGTTTCTCTACAGCGATAGTTATCATTGCTACAATTAATGAATCCAAAGAGCTTAATGGAGAATGGCTGCTGGGTGAGACAGACAAGTGCACTAAGTCCATTGCTGTCTTTCTGTAGTACTAATTAGTCTAATGTAGATTTAGTAATTCATTTTGAAATGATGTTGAATGTTTTCAGATCTTGCTGTTAACTGATTTCAAATAAAGTTTCTTGTTTTGATTTTCTTCTATGAATTATTGTGCTGATACAATGTCCAGAAAGCCTTTGTATTTTAAAAGTTTGGAAATTTCTCACAGAAATTTCAATTTACAGATTTGAAATTACAGCATTATAAAGGAATTGGGGAAGAAATTCTTCACTTTCCAGCTTCCCCTACTTTTTCAGGAAAGTGATTTGTGTGGTAGAAAATATGGGAAATTAAATAAAATACTTGGTCTTTTTTCAAATGTTTTAACATATTTCATTCTAGAGTGAACACGTGTGTAGTAGTTCAACTATTTGAATACCCCTTCTGGGCTTGGAACCACCAGGTGGTTTTGGTACCGACCTGTCCTACATACAGCACCAACCACCTCTTCATTTTGGGCCAGTGCCATAAAGTGGGGGCTGATACCTGCTGACCCAGGCACAGTTCACATGAAGGCAGTTGTGATTAATGCCCAGCCTTGCACCATCTTGAGCGAGCTATCAATGTGCTGGTACATTAATCCAGCAACTCAAAAATCGTTCTGTCCTTTTTCTCTGTGACTAAAGAGCCCAGGCTTGCTGTGATACACTTTCTGTTTCTAGTACACAGGCTTTTTGTCCAATTTATATCCACTGATTAGAAACGGTTAACAAAATAGTGTTCACTAGAGGCTAAAGTTTAATGCAATATCACTCCAGCGCATATAGATTCAGTAAAAGGAATAAATGAATGAATAAATAATAGCTCCCAGCTCCACACAAAAGAGTTGTCTGTACCACTGTACAGTGTCACATCAATGTAGAAAATCCCTTTTCCTGTCACAATATTCATCATTATACCACCCAGGGTTCATAAAGCACCACCTAGAGATAATGGAAAAAATACAGGACACAATATGTTTCTGGCTGTTAATATTGATTCCAGATGTTCTGAGAGAAAATTAATTAAGTCATGTGTTTCAGCTATAACACTGCTTACCCCTTTTATAGATGCCTGTTGAAACAGTTCCTAATATTCTGCAGACCCCAGACCCCAGATCAAAACTAATTACAAAAATCAAGCTAATTGTTTAAGAGCTTGCAGCAGAATGGAGATTAGAGACACCAGCAGAACGATGCCACCTGGATCTTTTCTTGCCCATGCAGAGTTTATGAGAGGAATGATACTCAGATGAAAATTAATAAATTCAACAGATATGGTCTTAAACTTTTCTCAGGATGTGGTAGTTATTCTCTTGGAGCCTAGATAAGTCACAACCATGATGTCCCCTCAGGTTTTTAAACTTGCACATAACATCTGTCAAAAGATGCAAAGAATTTCCATTTATTTCAGCCTGTACATTAACCAGAAAACTGGTTAGCAGGACAGCTGAATTATTCATCACAGATACTGTCTTTTTAGTCTGCAGATCTTCAGCAGCTCCATTCACATCTGTGCAAGTGAAAAAAATCCAACCCAGCTATGTCGCAAGCAGTTAACTTGTGGCCAAATCTGAACTTATGACACACTTATGAACCACTATTTTTGGCTAAATTACTGTCCCTTTGCCATGGTTATTCATCACGTATAATGTGTCATCTCCTGCTATGTGATGTTACCTTTGTCTCATGCCTAACTGATCTTGCCAAGTGTGAGGGTACCCATACAAGTGTTGAACAGTGAATATTGCCCATTGGCAATAAGTCCTTGGATAAAACTGCATTTCTGTTGATTAAAATAACGTTTCAAGGCTACCACATACACTGTTAAAAAAATTGCATATTATTTTCTAGTGTTCCAGAAAATTAACTAATCATTTGCAGAAGACCAAAGGTTTAATCATATCTTATTGTGAAAACAGTGCAATGCAAGATACATCTCCACTTCTGGAGTCAGGACCATCACTATCAACTTCCTTGAGCCAAACACTGAATTTGTACTGGACAGGAAACCCTGAGGATGCCCTTGTACTACCCACAGTGCTGATATGGCAGAGTGTTCTTCCTTCAAACCTCTTTTAAAATTACAGTCAAAAGTGAAAAGAGGAATGTGCTAACCATAAAGCTCCCTTGGGTTTTCCAAAATTAATCTGTCTTTGTGCTCAAAGAATAATTGTTTTTCATCTACAGCTTTTAGTCTTTTGTAAAAAGGAAGGATGATTTTGCTTAATATTCATAACAAAGGCAGGATGTTTCTTGAGGGGTCAGATTTTGGATGTGAATAAAAGTGAACTAGGATTCACATAAGCAGTCAGTTTTTATATTCATATTTACTGATCCTGGTCTTAAAAATAATAGTGGACAATGACATACTGTGTGGTGAATCTGAATTTCCATGGTCTTCTGCATGGGACAAAAGTAAGTTTATTCTGCCATCCTACAAAAACATATTGAAAAGCAGTCTGACAGCAGAGCCTTTTAGATGTTCTTCTTGTTTACTTTATTTCTAATTATTCAACTACAGATTCCATTGTGAGACATAGTTCTAATGTAACCTCTTTTAATTTTGCTATAAAGCTATTTTGAAGCTGCTTCAGAGCTGATTAAGTTGCTCTCTGAAGATAGCAAAGAAACTCCATTGCAGGGAAAAAATAAGCCAATTTTTAGCTATGAAACTCTGTAGTGCTGCTATCCCATATATTTTTTCAGATAATATTAGAATTCATCTGACAAGATATTTCTATGTGTTTGTCCCATACAGCTGAGCAATACCATTGAGCAGTATGCATTCCAGTATCATGGGAGTGGAATTGTACACATTTCATGAAAGTTTCCTCTCCTTTTATCAGACTCATACCTAGTTATATGACATTTATCTTAAATTGACTGTAGGCCCATAATTACATAGAATTTATCTCTTTTCCTTGAAATTTTGTTTCTGGAGTTTTTTGTTGGTTCGTTGGGGGGAGGTTGATTTGTTGTTGGCTTTTTTTTGTTGTTTTTTGCACTACACTGTAACTTTAAAGAAAGCGTGCGGGTACTTATAAGGCCTTCTGTGAATGAAAATGTATGCAAATGGACAATCTGGTGTTCCTTTGTGGAGGACATTGGGAGGCACAATAACTTGAAATTCACATTCCTGTTTGCATTTGCCCTCCCATTTATTGAAAATACCCAGATGGAATGTGCTGAGTTGTGCATTTATCAATTCTAACAGGCCGCACTCAGAACATTTTGTAGACAAACCAAACATTAGCAGCTGGAAGAATGATTTTAATGGCTGTACTGTGTAATAGTTTTTACACCTGAACTAGAACAAATAGTCTGATCCTTAAGTATGGAAATTCTAGCTTTGTCAATATTCCCAGTGCACTGGGTTTATTTGTATTAGGTTTAAAAATTCACAAGGTCTATCACTTGTTATGTACTTACAGTATATTCACACGTCATGTTAAAAAGTAAGGAACTTCAAATCCCACTTCTTAACAGCTAAAGATAGCTAAGAGTTTAAAAAAAATATTTATTAATCTCATTTCCTGTGAACCCTGTAAACCTTTTTCTCCCTATTGGGAATGGGCAAGCCAGAAACAAAGAAGTTCACTTCTTGGATAAGTTTCTCCAGATACCTGCTTCAAAGTTTTACAAAGCTTCTCCTAAATAGTATATATTCAAAATGAAAGCAGGTGAATTCTAAGCTCTGCATTCACTGTTAGGGAACTACTGAGAAAACATCACCACTGGGGGAAGGAGCTCACGCTGATCCTAAAGGAAACTTTTACTGAGGAATGGAATAGAGAAGACTTGATCCATGACCCATATTAATATTACATTTTGTGACAGGAAGTTTCTCTCTTAAAATAGTCCTACACCAATTACTACTGGGTGAGGCCATCAGATCAGATGAAGAATCAGGAACAAAACCATGCCAAATAATAAACACAACAACTAAAACATGAGTCAGTCCTCAGGTTCTCCACTGATTAAACTATGAAGATGTGGATGGAACAGGAATGCCAGCTGCCAGAGGAAAGTGTACCGCAGCCACAAACGTCTCAGCAAGGAGAGTCCAAGCTTTCGGGGTTGACCACAAAAGTGTCTTGACTTCTTGAACAGTTTCTGAAGACAGCTGCAATTCCCAGCACTGAAAGTCTGGTAAGTACAGTATCTGTAAGATATGTGGTCCTGTTTGTTCCTGCCAAGAACCTTATCAGCCAAGCTCCACATTTTTTCACAAAATACATGCAATATTAAGGGCTGAGAGCCAGGTACGGAGATGTCAACATCTTCCACATTTTTATCTATTTAAAAGCTTCTCCAGGAGTTTAGAACAACTGCTTTACCTTTCTACAGCTGCTGGAAAAGATGCCACCTCAAAAGGACACTTAATTCTGCTTACTGAAGACATACTTTAGCAAGCTGGATTGTCCTCCAGAGGTTAGTCTCCCTCCATTGACCACAGAAAGAGCTTCAGTAACTACTTTACATAGGATGTCTAACTTTTAAATTGCTGGTTAGTGAGCTGAGTCCCATTTCAATTCTGCAACTACAGAAAAGTAGGGAGCTGGCTTGAATGGTTGTTTGTTCATTATTTTGCCAGTGCTGTGCTGAGCAGATGTTTCTATTGAGCTCTCCACAATGACTCCAGAACTTCTCCCAAGTGCTTGCCATTCATTTAAAAGTCAGTCATGTGTGAGCAGTTTAGATTGCTCCTCCCAGAAGCCCATTGCATTTGTACTGAATTTTATCTAACTAAACTAATACACACATGCACTGCTTTCTCCAAATGACTGTGGAAATCGTATAATGTAACAATCTGAGTCTAACCATGATGCTCTTAAAAAACATGTGAGCTAGCGTATATGGGAAAGCTTCTTGACTCAGATTTTCACTGTATATGCAAAGAATAACAGAAATAGAGATTCAGAAGATGAAATTAATAGACTCACAATTAAATACCTAGCAGTCTGCCTCAGGAATTCTAAAGAATGACATTTCCCATCATTAGTTCAGAGCATATAAACACACCTGGTGTTCGTCATCGGACCACAACTAAATATTATCAAGATATATTAAACTGGGCCAGATGGAACACAAGCCCAATAGGCAGTTATAAAATAAATTAATTAACATTCAAATTAAAATAATTACAATTCTCATCACATACAAATATTGAGTTGTCAGATCTAAGCTTTGCTTGGAAATACAGCATTTGCCCATATTGATGGATGGGAGAATCAGAATAACTATTGACTTGAATGCTCAAGGTCTGTTAAATACATCATTCTGGATTCCACCCTCTGTTCACTGACACGTCTGAGTGACATTTGGTTAATGGTTTGGTCTTGATAATATATTTAGTGTAATCTCTTCCACAATGTGATTAACTGTACTGGAAATGCAGATGAAAATGTGTATTCAGGGTTTTGCAGAGTCACAGATGGGGAACATTGCCTTCAACCTTTGTAGTTATCTAGGCACAGAAGGAGATAATCCATACTCAGTGGCAGACTACCAGGGCTTCTCATACTACATGTAATGACTACACATAATAGATTTCAGAACAAAAAGTAATTATCTCATCATGTAACCTAGAGACAATAACAATGCCTAATAACTAAAGAAGGGGAGCAACAACTCATTAAACAATGCTTAATATAAAGCATTAGAAGATATAATTGCTAAGAGTTTTCACTTAGCTTCAGTCAATAATAGAGGTCAGACATATAAGAGTAACCTGATTCTGCAAAGAGACGCATATGGATAAATAATCACATGCACACAGACATACACAAGCCATTGTGAATGGCATAATTGAAATCAATTGGCCTACTCACAGAGTCTATCATTTATTTACTCTGTGGTTTCTCTAAAACGGTCTTGTAACAAGACTGGTTAGAAAGTAGTCATCAAATGCACTTACATGCATTACAATGATGTAAAAAGGACTCAGTTTAGCTAGGAAAGACCCAGGATACATTAAATTAAATACATACATAAATCTTTGCACAATCAGAGCTTAAGGGCTTTATGCACAAGGTAGTGCTTTCAGATGAAGTAATTTGATATAAGCAGCTAGCATAATTCATGTTACCAAACAAATATGAATAAGGTGAGAAACATATATTTAAGAGAAATTACTCCAAAAAATCCCATTGCTTTCTAGCTATATTTCTCCTGTGCCCTTACCTACTTCATTCTTTGATAAGTACATGTTGACATCTTCTATGCCAAGGAAAATAAAAGTATGTTATTCTCTTTGCCTTAAATTACAATTTAATAGACCAGGAAAGCTTTCCCTTCCCTCTTTTTCTCCTCAACAGGACACATCTTCTGAGCAGCAAAATGGAACACAAATTTAGTTATCACTGAATTATGGACTTCCCACACCCCTGCCTCAGCAGAGAACTGCTGGTGGGAAATGAGGCTGTCCATTCTCCTCATGGCAGCGCTACACACGGGGGGCAGGACCTGTGCGCTGCCAGCACAGCTGGCCCTGCACAGCCCTCTGCCTGCACTAGGGCAGCAGCTGCCCCTGCATGAGCCACTAACCACATGCACAAAATGGTTATTCCTTATCTACAGGTTGGCCCTCTCTTGTGGAAATATTCCTATGATGGTTTGCTGTTCATGGCTGGAGTTTTGGGGAATGGTCACATCTCCTCACGTATGGAGAACACACATGAATTAATGTATCTGCCAAAGGCATAGATTGAATCCACTTGTCTTCTATCAGTCACCATTTATTAATCATGAGCACACTGGTCTCAGTTTTGCCTATGTCATAGGTTAGCAAGCATAGTCCCGGAAGGGACGTCCTTGCTAAGGGGTGCTTACAGTTTCCTCTGGGAACTGACAGAACCTATCAGCTGGCCAGTTTGAATATGGACAATTCTCTAAGCCACTTAAAGTTGTGATCACCTCTGTGATCCACATTTAAGAATAGGCAAACTCCCCCTCCAAGCTCTCTCTCGTTTCCGGCACTGGGACAGGTGGCTGCGGGCCCCGTGTGGGGGCCAGCGGGCCCGGCCAGGCCCTGCTTGGGCCAGGCCGGGCCGGGCCACGGCCATCATGAAGCCATGGACCTGTTCCAGCCATGGAACCCCCCCCACTGCCTTGCCGTGGGCAGCCGGAGCGGCTCGGCTCTCCCCCCTCTCCACTGCGATAAGAAAAATTCAACATTCCAGCTGCAAAGCTGCAAGGCCGAGGTGAGAGTAACCCTTTTATTGCTATGAAGAGCTGAAAACCTGAGGGAAGAGAGAGAGGAGATGCTTAAAGCTGAAATTCTGTTGTGAAGCTATGATATATCAGAGTATCCTGTTGTAATTTCATGAAGATATGGGGGGGTGGAGTGTTCAACTCGTGAGCAAAAGCACCTGCGCTGAGATAGGCAGATGCTGACGCAGCTGTAATTTCATGAGAAGTTTGGACAGGGAGAGATGAACCAGATGAGGACTTTTGCTCCAAACAGGAAAGGAGAAAACCTCAGTCCGTAGAGATGAACCAGATGAGGACTTTTGCTCCAAATGGGAAAGGAGAAAACCTCAGTTCCTAGAGATGCTCCCAGAGATAGTCCTAACGATGAAGATGATGAAGACCCTTTGCTCCCAGGGAAGGAGAAGGGCCTCTGTTTTTGTTTCTGAACGGCTCAACCTTAAAATTGTACCCCA